>NC_045129.1:3290964-3572433 GCF_007655135.1 Punica granatum
GCTTCGTCTCTAGTTCTACATTATTTCCTTAGGACTATCTACTTATTGATTAGTAAAGTAGGTCTTAGTTGTCCATCTTGACTGGATATGATAATTTTTAATTTTATTTAAGATCGATATCCACAAAATAAAATTCTTGTAGTATCCCTCCTAATATTTCTTGTCTAAATAATATCTCAAATGCAAATTTATCTACAGATAATTCTCATCGTATATGTATTTATTTATTCATATGGCAATAGTATAAATCGGGTAACGATATGATATTTCAACCAAGAACTATCGAATTTCACCTTGGATGACCTGTAGTATCCAAATGATATATTGTTTTTCACCATCGAGTCTAAAATATTAGGATCAAATTTAGTTCGGTTGTCATATATTTTAAATATTGAGGTAGCAAAACTTGAATTAACCGTAAATTTTTTGCATCTTTAATATATATATCATACTGATTGACAACGAATAACGGTATAAGAGCAAAGGCATTTATTTCTTTTACGGGCCATTTCTATAAAACATTTATTTAAAAAATTCTGTTCTTGATATTTGTTCATCACTTTTCCAGTTGTTTTCTTGCAATATTTATTTCAATAAATAAAACTATAATATGTGAAGTAGCCATATACGTAGATGGAGAAAAATAGTTTTTCCGCGTGCAATGCACGCGATTTTCAATTAGTATATAATCCAAAAGGAGTATATTTTGTACATATGAAAAAGGAATCAATGTATATATATGTAAAGATCATAAGGTTACAATAATGAAATCAAAATATATGCATATATATAATACAAACAAAATATATTGTTATATATGCCAAGGAATTAACATATACATATAATCTATATTAACTATAACTACTCAACTAAAACCTTATGAATAAAATCTTCAACGGAAAGAATGAAAAGAAATATTAAGGGAAAAGAAAACAATATTATAATTAAGAAGACATTTTGGAATTGAAGCCTTAATAAATAAGAGAAAATATAAAAAAAATCGATTAGTCATTCGTATATTCAGAAATCAACATCCTACTTCTAAAAGCTCCATATGCATATAAGGATAAAAAGAAAATTCATAAAACAAAAAAACTATAAAATAATAAGAATCATCATCATATGTATAACTACTCAACTCAAAGTTTATGGAAAAATCTTCAGCGGAAAAAAATGAAAAAGAAATATTAAGGGCAAATAAACCAAAAGAGTATTACAATTGAGAAGCCAATTTGGATTTGAATTAAAGATCCTATTGAAAAGTCAAAGTTAATGTTATAGGATCAGTTTCAAATATTAAAAAAAATCAACAAAGTGAAAGTTAAAAAAAAAAAATTGGAGACTCTCACATGTAATTCTTTGTGAAAAATCATAACAAATGGTCAGAAAGAAAGAACAAATCTAAGAAAAATGAGGGGAAGTCTTCTTCATTAGGATATATTGGAAGTCTTATTTATGATTATTTCAATAAGAACATGACGACTTAAAATATATATTTATGTATTATAAGCAATGAAATCATAATTGAGAATATAATATGTACTAACATAAAATGAAATAATATCATAAGTAATCGTAAATGTAATCCCATGATTTATTTCCCAAACAATATATACTTATTACTAGCATCTTTATGTAAAAAAGGAAATATATTTATAAATTTTCTTTTGGGAAGCCTTACATATGGGTATATGGATATATACAAATATAAAATTTACATAATTAAACGGATAAAAAATATATTATGAATATATACTATTTTTATATTATAAAAGAATATAAAAATTTTCTTATTAAATAAAAGAATGACGTGGCATCGCGAGAGAGCTTCTTTTTTATTTTGATGATATGACTGTATGAATTCAGCTTGGGATTTTATTTTGTATACGTGTTATATATATATATATATAGATGCTAAATATATTTAGTGTTCATGTCTTATATAATTATTGCGTTCATCCATATTGCAAGAAAGTTTGAATTCGCCGAGAGCCGAGACCTCCAATAAGACCCTCCAAAGCCATCCAATCATTAATTAATTAAGAGAATCACTCCTCAATTTTTTTAATTCAATAAATGACAATAGTAAGGCGTTATGTATCTTCATAATTACTCATCGAAACGTGATTCCGTATATTATCATTAATCATTGCAAGTCCTAATTTGTGTATACATATAACCAAGTTACATTTCTTTTAGGAAAGACCCATCCGAAAAATCAAAAGTCAAAGGAGCCATGGGATCAATGAATAGATTTTGCTCTCTGATGATATTCCTCGTCGTCAGCGCTGCACTATCGACTCTCAAACCTGTGGCTGCACAAGTCGACTTCATGAGATGTGCAACTGGAATAATTGACAAAGAATGTGCACATTTCTTACGGAGAAGGGTGGCTTATAATACGGGGCTTCCACCACCTGACGACTGCTGCTGCACTGCGCTTGTCGAGATTGGGAAGCCCTGCCACGATGCGTTCACGCATGTATGGCCTTCTTTGACATTTCTCTATTTCCCTTTGATTACAAACCGGTGAAATTAGTTTCAGTAAAATAATTGTCTTTTTCTAAGCAGTTTAAGCTTAAGAAGCACGACTACGTGGGGACCAAAGCGGATTTGCTTCGGCGGAGCGATGAAGTATGGAATGAGTGTGTTAACGTTGTGAAGTTCGTCTTCCCTCCAGCGGAGGCTCCTGATCATTTTTATTGATCGTATGATTCACTCAGAATGAAATCTTCCACCTAGAGGGAGTACGACATATACATGGATCGCCTCATGACAGTCGTTTTCTAATTCCTTCAAGTGATCCATAACTTTGTAGTCCTTGAGGGTTGTAACTGCTTATTGGATGATAAATTAGATTGGAAAAGTATAGTCAAACCCCGATCTATAAGAAGTTTCATTGATATATATGCATCAGATCGTTTTGTCACTGCGGATTGCTTTCACTCATTATAACTTAATTTGTAAGTTATTATGTGTGATAATATTGAGCCAAAATGGGACGATATTGTATTTGTCGATTAGGCTCGAGTGCTCTTTCATCGTGGCCTGCAAATCCTTAAGGAGACATGATTCAGAATAGGCTATATAACGAGAATCGAGATTAAGAATGCCAGAAATGGAAATCAGAATGCTACCCGTCCACGCTAACCTGTGGAGGTTAACGTTTGTTGCACCTTAGGATTTTCAAAAAAGAAAAAGAGAAAGGAACTTATGTCTTCTCCGCGATGGAAATTCTCTATGTTGAAATGCGAGAGGGCAACAAAGAGATTTTATTTTACTGAGTTCGGTTGAAGAATAATATTATATCGAAAATTAAGTGTCCCACATCGGAAAATAAAAAAGAAAACTTGGAAATATGAAAGGAGGCGTTGAAAAGCATTGGATAAATGCCTGACTATTTGTAGGTTCGTTGCAGATTTAGCAAAATAGATAGATAACTGCTTTTTAATCATATCAGATTTTATTTAGTTTTGAATTTTTTTTTTGTTCATTAGACGAGGCCGAAGCCTAGAAATTAAAAGAAATAGTTTTGAAAATCTTCGCTAATTGACTTTTGATATCGCATTCTAACCTATTTTAGCTTACCGTTTTCTTATGCAAGATTTTGCTTGTTGAAGATAATTCAATTGAATCAATACGATTGGTGAATCAATGTAAATGAATTTGGATGGTCGCAATATAGCCACCTTGTCAGATAGCTAATAATGTACGTTAGATAGCCAGCCTCGACCACTAGACCTTGTTCAAAATATCATCGATACAGGTTAGCTGGAGGCCAGCAAGAGAAACATGTTAGGGTCTATATATTTGTCGAGGTTCGACCCACGGTAAATCATGTCTTACTGGTGATAGGTCGACCCTGACGAATTATAACATTGAGCTAGCGACCGCGACCCCTGGAAAAACCCCCTTTTTGCTAGGCGGCGTCTAGAACCCCTTTATTTCATAGTACATTATCAGTAATGCACGAGAAATTCTGACCCTTACTGAAACCTATAATTTTCTTTTTCCGGATTCTTTAAGTGAGGGAAAAGGAAAAAAATTTCTTCATTCCTCAACAAGCCTTTATTTTTCAACCATTAGCACGGCTAGAAATTATTTCGGAACACTTCTAGTTACAAAATAATGAACCAGAATGACTTAAAACATTTATCATATCCATCACATATAAGTAAAATGTCTTATAAGATACCTCCAAAAAACGCCGCGCCCGTGTTATTACTTGCGACAATTTTTAGAAAAGAAAAAGAAGAATGATCAGAAGGAGATTATGCTTATATACTATGTTGATAATTTTTCTATTTGATAATTTTGGAGGAGATTATGCACGAAGTTAAGTTGGGAGGTATTTTCTCTGAGAAAGGAGAGAGCACTTAGGCCATTTGTGTAATCGTCAAGATAAAAGGTGCGATGGAATTCCGATTATCATGTGTTTCGACAATCCACGATATAAATTGGGTTAGAAATTAAGCTTGATATTATTATCTAATCCTGGTCAGCGGTGGGTTAAAAGTGGACTGAGATTTATCCTTTTTTTAATCTAAAATGACATTAATGCCCTAATTATGTTCCAAATTTTCCAGATCTACCATAGGAATGGAAAGGGCACAATGGTGCTCAATATCGGCCACCACCACCCCAATGAGGTCACCTATGACCTCTACAAGGCAATTGTGGTCGATGTGCGGCGACCACCGCTGCGGATTCCTTGAGCCCCTCCCTCTCTCTCATTGAAGAAATAGATAAAAGGAAACGCACGGTGGTGGCCCAACACCAGCCACCATCATTCCAAGCAAGGTTGCCATTGACCTTGAGGCTACAAGCGAGGGAAAGAGGGGCTCGCGATTCCGAGGCAGTGGCTGCCCAATGCCTGCCACCACTGTCATGTCGAGGTCAACGATGACCTTGTCGAGGCGGTGGTCGCCGTCGTCGGGCAACTACCGCCCTTTCTCCTCTAGCTTTGACTGTTCTTCGACTATTAAGATTTTCTCTTTTAAAATTCGAAGTTATTTTATTTAAATTTTTTAAAAAATATTAACTATTGGACATGTAAGTCATTTCACATTCTTTTCCCAATCCGAAACCATGAAATAGACCAAACATATATATTTTAGGATTGCTTTGTTTGGTTTGTTAGTGTGATTTTAAAATCACATTTCGACTTAATTCTACCAACAATAAAACAAAATAACTCATACAAAGTTAAAGGGTGAGCCTCATATATAACCATTTATATAATTCTTTTTTAAAATCAAAATCTGATTTTAAAATGTTACTTACAAACCAAACGTAGCATGAATATTTACGGAATTCAAAATCCCCATCTAACTCTCATTCCTAAGTCGTTGATCAAACATGGCAACTGAGAAATTGAGAGTGAGGGTGAGAGTGTGAGAGAAAAGTTATATTGTTTTGATAATTTGCTTTTTTTTTTTTCTGTTTGATAAATTTGGAGAGAGATTATGGGATAGTTGAGAGCTGAGATTTTTTTTGGTGATAAGAAAGGTTCATGAGTATTATACAAGGATAAGAAATAAAGGACACATAATTTTTATTGATGAGTACCGAGCCATAAGACCTTTTGATTTTAAGTCGGTGCCTTATACAATTGTACTAGGACTCCTCCCTCCGAGGGGAGAATCATTATGGGTATGTTTGATTTTTTAAAAAATTTTCAACTCTACTTAACTCAACTCCATTTATCTTCAATTCAACAATACAATAATTACTTTTTTTTATTTTTTAACAATTCAATTCAATTTTTAATAGTAAATTTTCTCATCTGTTCATTATTTTTTTCACAATTCAACAACATAATCATTACTTTCTCTCAACTATTCATTACTTTTTCACACTTTTTCTCATAATTCAATAATACAATCATTACAAACCAATTAAAATCAAAACTCAACTCAATTCAAAAACCAAACACATTCTTAATATGTGAAGGAAGATTGAACACGTAAGTGCATTGAGAGTGAGGGTGAGAGAAAAGTGGCAAGAAGAGGACGGAATATTAAGTGAAATGAATTTTACACCCTAATCGAGACTAAACCACTTGAGTGTTGGATTAAGTTCAATACATAAGATTTCTGATGCACCCTCTCGCGTATCGCTGCTATAATATGATTAATTTAGCAAACCTTCCAATTATTAATTAAGAGAACCACTTCTCAATTTATTTATTTTTACATTTAATTAATGACAAAAGTAAGACGTTATGTATATTCATCATTACTCATCAAAACATGATTCCAAATATTATCTTTAATCATTGCAAGTACTAATTCGTGTATATATATACCGGCAAGTTACATTACTTTGAGGAGACTCATACAACATATCAAAAGTGAGAGGAGCCATGGGATCAATGAATAGGTTTTGCTCTCTAATGATACTCCTCGTCATCAGCGCTGCACTATTGACTCTCAAACCTGTGGCTGCACAAGTCGACTTCATGAGATGTGCAACTGGAATAATTGACAAAGAATGTGCACATTTCTTACGGAGAAGGGTGGCTTATAATACGGGGCTTCCACCACCCGACGAGTGCTGCATCGCACTTGTCGAGATCGGGAAGCCTTGCCATGATGCTTTCACACAGGTAAGTCATTTTTTCACATTTCTCTATTTCCCTTTGATTACAAACCGGTGAAATTAGTTTCAGTAAAATGATTGTCTTTTTTTAAGCAGTTTAAACTTAAGAAACACGACTACGTGGGGACCAAAGCGGATTTGCTTCGGCGAAGCGATGAAGTTTGGAATGAGTGTGTTAATGTTGTGAAATTCGTCTTCCCTCCTGCGGAGGCTCCTGATCATTTTTACTGATCGTATGATCCAATCGGAATGAAATCTTCCACCTAGAGGGAGGACGACATGCATGGAGCGCGTGACGACAATAGTTTTCTAATTATTTCAATTTGCAGTCCTTGAGAGTTGTAACTGCTTGTTGGATGATGAATTACATTGGAAAAGTATAGCCAAACTCCAAGAATAATAAGTTTCATAGATACGTACGCATCAGATCGTTCTGTCATTGCTGATTGCCTTCACTCATTATTATTTTAATTTGGAAATTATTATGTATGATACTATTGAGCCAAAACGAGGTGATAATGTATCTTCGGTAAGGCTCAAGTACTCTTTCTGTCAAATTATGGTCTGGAAAACCGAAACTGGCATGAATCAGAAGAGGCCAGATAACGAGAATTGAAATTAAGAATGCCCGAAATGGAAATTAGAATGCTACCTGTGGAACTTACATCATGCCCAACAAATCCTACGTTGGTTGTGCAAAGGGGAATTTATATATAAGGCCCAATGACATCATAAACAACTAGTATTTTTGGGATACGAACCGTGGTCCTTACAAGTTAACATTCGTAACTTGGAATTTCAAATCTGAGATTGTTTTGTAGCTGAGTGAAGAAATAAGAAAATGGAACTTTTGTCTTCTCTGTGATAGATATTCCTAATGTTTATATGCGAAAGTGTAACAAAGAGATTCGTGATTGTTTTGGTTGGGGAAATATATTCTGTTGAGTTTAGTTGAAGAATAATATATATTGAAGGATTGGTCCTCCCATGTCCGAAAGTACAAAAAAAAAATCTTAATAAAATATGAAAGGAGAAGATTTCACCAGTTATTGGGTTAAGTTTCTGGGTTAGATAAGTGCCTAACTATTTGTAGGTTAGTCGCTAATTTTGCAAAATAAATTTACTGTTTATTAAGCACACCAGATTTTTTTTTTTTAGATCTAGAAATCTTTACTAATTGACTTTTGATATCGCTTTGCGATTCATTTTAGCTTTCCGTTTTCCTATGCAATATTTGCTTGTTCAGGATAATTCTGTTGAATCAATGCGATTGGTCAGTCTAGGTAAATGTATTTGTATGGTCGCAATATAGCCAACCCCCTCATATAGCAAGCCAGCAATGTACTTAATATTTTCGATCTGCCCCATGATTATCCTTAAGTCCAACGGATCTAACTAATGTACTTAGAGGCACGTCGAACCACTCAGGGGTAAAGTGCCCCCAATCAATGGATTTTTTTTTAAGTGTCCTTCATTAGATAGTGTTTTTCAAGCTGACTCAAATAAGATGGCAACTAACCTGGCCGACCCATCGGGCAAATGATCTCGTTGTTATACTCAGACCTGTTATTTCTAGAAAATATTTTTTCTTAAAGTTTTTATCTAGAAAATTTAGATGAAGTTTGGTATTTTGAAAATACTATACAAATTAGAATATATGCAATTTTTCCTTTTCAAATTTTGGGCCGCAAAGCGTTCCACTTCCAGATGCTTCATTTTTCTAATTTTTCAATTTTTATTTCCACTTTTTGTGTGGTGTTTTTAAACCCGGCAAGGTATCGAGTAACCCGGTTAATCAATTGGGTAATTTCGGATCACTTATTCCTTAAAAAAGTATCTTACTATTCTCTAGAGAAATTCTTATTTATTCGGGGTTTTTACCTAAAATGGCTCATGGTTTGTCCGTTTTGTCAAATCTATCATATACTTTTTTTTTGTCAAATCTATCACATGGTTTACTTTTTGCATCAAATTTATCTCGGCGTTATCTTTTCCGTCGACATCTAATGGCCGTGCTGAAGTAGCATGTGGAGAGATAGTGGGCCACACTTGCCACGTAGGCACCATGTCAGTACGGCCGTTAGATGTCGATGGAAAAGATAACGCCGAGATAGATTTGATGCAAAAAGTAAATCATGTGATAGATTTGACAAAAAAAAGCATAGGATAAATTTGACAAAACGGACAAACCATGAGCCATTTTAGGTAAATACCTCTATTTATTCCATATACAAGAGTTTCCTACTTCTTTCATTTTTATGATTACTATATACTAATAATGTCACACCATCAGAAGGTTGCCTGTCCGGTCCACGTCGAATTCAACTCCCACTTTTAGTTTTCGAAAAATAATAATGATAATAATCTTGTGATCTATGGATGCAAACCTCTAACGTTCCCAATTAAACATAACGTCACATTTTTCATCTCTATCGTATACAAGATTTTTTTTTTTCTGTTTTTTAATCGATTACTATAAGATTTCACTCTATGCATTTTTACTTTATCCTCTATATCCATTTCATCTTTTTTTAAAGAGTTAAACATAAAACCTATACTTTATTTTCTATAAAAGTAACAATTACAGTATTACTTATTTTTCATTCTCAGAGTTTTCTCCTCTATGTTATATCTTTCTATTAATTGTACACATTATTTTTTGTTATAAGTAATATCTTTCTCACTCTATAAACATAAAAAGACACAATTATGAAAATAGATTCCATGTTTAATTTCTTATTCATAAATTTATAAAATGCAAACATTTTTATTTTCTTAAACTATATCATGTTATTCTTTATTTAATATTATTGTAGACTTTCAAACCTTACATATTCGTGCATGCTTTTTAAGAATAAAACTATAGGTTTTATACTCAAGAGTCAACCCTTATTTAGCATATTTAAAGCAATAAATATGTCTATTGTTGAGTTTAAATTAAAACTCACTTTGAAAAATCAAGAAGAAAGACGTGGGCATATAAAAGGAATGAGTTTCACCAACTATAAACATTAAAATTGTAGAATTGAATCTGTGTTTATAATAAGTTTTATTCCTCTTTATTAAATTTTCATTGGGCTTATATAGACCTGGGTTTATATGCACTTAAAAATTCAAACTGGTAAGTGGTGGTATCAAAGTCTCATATAAATTCATAAATATTCTTTTATTTTTCTATGTGGTATTATAATTCCTAACACCCGTCCTCACGTGTAACGTGTGGTCTATTTCTGCCTACACGTTGTTACATGCCCTTAAATATCCGCCCCCAACAACTGACCTCGAGCCGGGCTCATCTTCTTTGCTCGAGTGAGGGGGACTAATACGAGGCGCTCTCTTGGCTGCTCTCGATATTGGGTCGGCGTAGTGTGAGCCCACGTGAGCATGCGGAAGTGGAACCCGCTCTGATACCGTATTAAATTTCAATTTGGCTTATACAGGCTTGGGTCCATTTCCATTTAAAAATTCAAACTAATAAGTGGTGGTATCCAAGTCTCATACAAACCCATGGATATTCATTCATTTTTCTAATGTGGGATTAACATCCTCAACACCCGCCCTCACATGCAACGTGTAGTCTATTTTTGCCTACACGTTGTCACGTGTCCTTAGATACTCGCCCTCGACTACTGACCTTGAGTCAGGCTTCTCTTTCCTACTCGGGCGAGGGGGGACTAGCCACGAGGCGCTCTTTTTTGCTACACTCGGGCATACTGGGCTTGGCGCGGTGTGAGTTCCCACACGGGCTCGCGGAAATTTAACCCGCTTTGATACCATGTAAAAATTCTCACTTAGGCCTATACAAACTTGAGCCCATCTGCAACCCAAAAGTTTAAACTGATGGTTACAGGACCCAAGTTTCATATAAGCTTGTGGTTTCTTTCTCAATTTTTCCATGTGTGATAACATATCTCAACACCCGCCCTCACGCGGCAATATGTGGTTCAACACGTGTCACGTGCCCTTAAACACCCATCCTTAACAACTGACAATGAGACAGACATCCTCTTCTGTGCTCGTGCAAGAGGGGACAAATATCAAACTAGTCTCGAGCTCCACACTCGGGCCTAACTAGAGGTGTACTTTTAGCTACCTCGGAACTAGATCAGGCCACTCTTTGGCCCAATTAACATGAGGCGCACTCTTGACTACCTCGAAACTAAATATGCGTGGATATCAACTGAATTGACATGATAAATTATACTAAATTTTAATAGATCGAAAAATCCTAAGCTCGAGTTTAGTGTTAAAGGAAATTCAGTAAAAAATAATTATCAAATAATGATTATGACGTTAATATATCTAGAAAGTTTTAGAAATTTGAATGAGTCTATATAAAAGGAACATATTTAAAAAATATATACAATTATACATATAATTTCGTATCCTTATGCTAGAGTACACAAAGAAAGTAGAGATTGTCGAGATATGTAGATGTTTAGATTTTATAAATAGAATTGCTGCGTCATCTAGTATGTAAAATTATTGTAGCTATATATAAAATATAGACCGGTAAAGAAGAGCAGTCATCGTATGAAAAAATCATACCACCATGTTATATTTTGAAGGTTTTTTTTTTATATATTTGATTTTTTCTATTATTTGAGTTTATATAATAAGATTAATTGAAGATAACAATGATAGTTATATTATAATAAGGAATTTATTCTTTATGAATTCATGAACACTCCAAACCCATTATCTTATGATATTATTATTGTTAAGAAATAAAAGAAATAAGAAATATTACTTTCTCGATATCGCATATATTTTTTTTAAAATTATTTAAGGCAGTTTTTGCACCGGGCAAAACGCGGGCGTAAGTATAAGAGATTGTTTTAGGATGTGACCGTGAAATTTTTCAATTTAATTCGTTCATCTTCTCGTAATTTCACCTCGCTATGGTGGTCATTCGACGAACTCTTCTAATAATATGTAACAGTCGCGCGATAATCTACAAAATTCGTTTCAATTGCTATTATTATGAATCAATCATGATGGGGAAACTAACAAGTAAGTTATTAACATATTAATTACTCCTCAAATCCGCTGGATATTCATTCCATCATCAATCATTTAGAGGCTTTCTTCATTAACGATATACAAAGATGTGTATATATACACACACATATAATTCTATTAGATAAATTAACGAGAGCTTCAAGCAACAATGGCAAAGAAGGACAATCTCCTCTCAGCAATCGTCACGTTGCTGATAATATGTGGGGCAATTTTCGTCGAGGCAAAGCCGATCCCTCCACCTTGGGTAGGGAAACATCTACCTCCCGAACCAGTGAAGGGCCTTTGGAAGTTCTTGAGGCAGTGCGGAAGGACACTGACTAATGAGTACGGGCAGATGGTATATGATTATGTTTTCTATGCTCGGGATGACATCACGAAAGACTGCTGCAATAAGCTTGTAAAGATGGGCGAGAAGTGCAACAGAGCAGCAGCTTACGGGCTCTCACGTGTCCCGAAATTTAGACCATGGAGGGGGAATATCTATGAGAGGAGTGTTGAGGCTTACAATATCTGCCTCAAGGGAAAGGGCAAGCCTCTAAAGCCCTGAGTTCATCTCGAATTGGTTGGCCATATTTTTCATGATTCCATGGGCGTAAATTGTTCTAGTGGTGGTCATTGAGGAGGCTCACATCTCACAGTTTGGAGATCGGAGAGGAGTGATTGCCTGCGACTTCGGGCAAAGGGTGATCCCAGTACTAGATTATAATATTTTATTTAATATTGAAATATATTTTAAAAATTCTGAAACTTTCAACTATATATTTGGACACTATCTAGACAAAAAGATCCTTCCCGAACCATGAATGTTGTAATCCTGTAGAGCCCAAAATGCATAGGAGAATTTAACTCCATTCCAAATTGCATGGGATAACATCGGAATCCGAAACCAAGATTTTCTTAGCGATGTAACTGCAAATAGAACAAAGAAGAACATACCTGGAAAATTCACTCCCTTTTAGCAATTCTAGAGCAAAAATATGGGAAAATATAAATAGTTGCCAAAAGATATTTAGTAACTGGCTCAAGCTTAAAGTACTCCCAAAACCTGATTGGTAAAATGACTAAAACATTTAATACTACAGATGCATGCGCAAGGAAAGAAATCCAAAGGAATAACGGTGTGTTTGTTTTAACTTAATTAAATAAGTGCTTCAGAGTTAGTTATAAGTCAGTCATAAGGGAAAGTGCATGGAAGAAACAGAAAAAGATAAGAAATGAAGTTCTAAATTACTTAATTATTAAGTAAAAAATCAATTAATGAAATAAATAAAAAAAATTTGACTTAATAAAATAAGTTATTTTTCACTTACCGGTACTCTTTGCTCCTCAGAAAACTTTTATCATCCTTGTCCTTCCTCTCCACCTCCCATATATTTCATCCCTTAACTAATTAAGTGTTTAATTTTTAAGCACTTGATTTATCAAACACCACCTAAGTCAAATGAATTAACTTAATTTGTCAAAGACGTAATTTGGATCAAAGCAAGATGCCTAATTAGCAATATAGATCTGTTGAGGACTTGTTAGAGGTGAGAACGTTCGGAAGTAAAAGCAATTTTCAATCTGAAGAGAAAGTTTCACAGCTCAGCAAATATAAATGGCAAAAATCTTGGTAACGCCTGTTTTGGCTGCCAACATTCAGTTGAATGTGTAGAGACACTTCAAAACCTCGACCAAGTAGATTCACTTTCTCCCTCTACAGTGTCCCTCCTCTTCTTTTTTTTTTAAATATTTTGCATTTTAATATTTTAATTGTTTTTATATTATATATTTTGCCAGAGTTTGCAAGTTATAGAAAAAAAAATAGAGAGAGAATTAGGATAAAAAATGGTGTGAAGAGTTTCGATGTCAATGTCTGACCTGGAATATGAATAAAATGGTGCAATAAAAAGTTAAGTTCTACAATACATTATTGAAGGATAGACACATAAAAATGGAAGCTCACTTAGTATATAGAGATAAATAATGATGATAGCGTGACCAGTAACCGTACTTTTCATGAACCATATTTTGGCAATGAAAAAAGTTTAACTGAAGGAAATATTTAAATGACAGATAGAGCAAACCTTATAATAACATCAATGACTAAATCCTAAATTTTATCACTTTTCATGCTTAATTTAGCAAAAAGGCACTACTTTGGAATTCAATTTAGCATGAGCTACCAACCTAAGATGCTTTTAAGTTTCCCTATAATTGTGCTGCATACTACACAATATATATATATATATATATATATTTGTAAAATAGAAAAAAAAGAAAGTGAAGATTCATTAGTTGATAACTAATATGTGATCAATTACGGCATCATCAAACAACAAGATAATCAAAAGTGATGGCGTGTGTCCGAGGGTAATTTATGACCAACTTGGGGTTAGATTAGTTCGATTATTTGGGACCGGTTTGGAGTCACCACTAAACGTTTTCATAGGCTGGTAAACCACATATTTAATTCATTATGGGGTCATGACACTAACTACCTAGGGATTTAATTGTTGGTCTTGAACTAGTGATCCGAATTCGGGAGTTCTATTACGATCCTATCGCTCGCAAGCAATAGTCTCGGAGGAATCGATACCACAATCCTCTAGTTCATTTCTTAACTTGTCAATTTTAAAAGTGTAAAGTCTAATTGTTTCATCCTAAGGTCAAGAGTCTTATTCGTGTATAATGTATACAAAATACGAATTACAATTTCAAGATGGGCTTCCATTCATTCTTTACAATTACCCCAATACATCCATTCATAGATCCATGTACATTCACCATTCATTCATCACATACATCACAATTGGGCCAAATGGGTCTTGTTTGGCCCAATACCATCAAATGGGCCAAGTGAATTCCTAAGACCAAAGTGGGCCTGGGGCCCATAAACCAAGATAGGCCCAAGGCTCATAGCCCAGAAAATATTCTAAGTCCAAATCCTAAGTCTAACCAAATTTTATTTCATCTTTTATCTTCTTGAAATTTTTTCCAACTTTATTAAGCCAAGTGATGTGATTAGTCGAATTAAATCCCAAGGATAAGAAAAGTCCTAATTCTCTCAAGGCTAAGATATAGCATTTTGCAAAATTAAACCTAGGACTTCTCTAAACCTGGGACGTCTCTATGTGGGTGAATTAGTGACCCAATTCCTCATATAACTAAGCGTCGAATTTACATAATTAGCCAAATTGAACTTCAATTAATCAACTAAACACCCGATTGACATTTAAACCTCAAAAAGGCATTTCGGGCCAAGGCAAAAACACGAGCAGACACAAGCAGAGATTCACTGATTCTAATTATTCAACCCATTTTAACTAACGTAATCCAATTGGAGCCAAATTCCTAGACCGCCATGAGCTTAGCCAACTAAATTAAGGCATTTTCACCCAATTAAGCATCCTAAAAAAGAACAAAATTAGAGTGTTCTTGGGAAGACCGCAGATGCAATCTCTTTGGAAGGGGTTGCACCTTAAATTGCTTAAAATTAACTCAATCTACATATATATGTATTTGAAATACTCCTAAATCACATACGACAAGAAGTCTCGGTTCTTTAAACGAGAGCCATTCACCAAGTATTTTCAAGCATTGCCGTAGCACCTCATTGATTGTCCATTTGACTTCCTTACATCAATAAATAGCCTAAGTTTATTTTTTGGATGAACAGCCCGTATTTATTTCAGTCAAGTGTTATTCCATTTTCTAATTTCAATCCCTCTGTCTATTTCTTCTTCTTTTATCTTCTTGCTCTTTGAATATTTAGATTTTTCGACTCAATTCATGACTATCAATCTAAGATAAATGCCGAAACATCTACCCCTAAAAATACATACATATATATATATATAAATGTATATAAATGTACGTGTATTACTTCAAAATATTCTGAAACTTATTGATATTTCATCTCCTCTATCATTATCCATTATTATTACCAATGGAATTCACAAATTTAATATACAAAGTACCAACGAAAAGTAAAAGTACACAAGTACTTGCGCTGCGCGCGAGCTACACAACTAGTACCAATAAAATAACAAACCTTTTCTTGGATTTAGTTGCTACTCACAGTGCACCAACAAGAAACAATTACGAGACCACGAGGTGGCATATGATAAGCAATGATTATTTAAGCAGCCACACGCATGGCAACGGTTTGTAAGAAAAACGGAACGTGTCCGTAGTTACATAAAACATGGAGGTACCCCCACAAACATTGATAAATACAATATTAATTGAGTAATTCAGAAGAAAAATTAAAGTATCTTATGAATAGGATGAAACGCACGCCCAGATGAAATTATGCCCAGTCGCCCCAGTCACACATCCAATCCGCCCAGCAATTACGGCCTGGGCTCCTATCCATGTGAAAACACAAGTCTTCACATGCAGCTTTGCATTCCTCCCAGGTCCCCTTCCCCTTGGTTTGCACCATACAACCGGGCGTACAGGTGTCCACGCACTTGCTCGCGTTGCCCGATTCAGCAAGAGCTATCAGGACCAATGCTAAGATAAAAGACGCAAGCGTTGTCTTCTTCATTGCCATTTGATTTCTTTGTTTTCTTTTTCTCTTTTTCCCTTTCTATGAAATCTGAAAGGCCAAAAACAATGACGACCTTATAAAGAGGATCAACTCTAATAAATATATCATAGGTCAGTTTCTTTTTTGGCCAAATCATAGGTCAGTTAAGATAAATAATTATGATGAGTTATGCATTCCGTTTATACTTTGATTTGCAAAAAAAAAAAATGTTTTGTTTCAATAGCCAAATTCATTGGGGTCAAAATTATGAAAGCTTTTAAAAGGAATAACAATATTAACAAACTGTCTTGCAAAGGTAAGAAAATAATTTGAAGTCATTAAAATATAGGAGCAAAACTGACATATACTTCAAATTAATAAATGGAACTTTTTTCCTTTTTTCTTTCCAAAAGATTTTTCTCTGGAATTAAGTGAAATTTCATAAATACAAATTCGAAATGACAAAAATTGGCAAACACACAGAGGACTTAGAAACAAAAATTGATCATGGGAACAATTTTTTCTTGCCGACCCGATTTCTAGTAGACATCAATCGCGTGACATGGTTTGGCATGGAGATTGGATAAGTTATGTCCTACCCTCTTTTAACCATTTGAAATTTAAAAAATAGAGAGACTCCACTAATCCGGAACATCTTGATTTCACTCTTCACATATAGAATAGGAGAAACGTCAATTTTCATATTGCAAAAGGATCGCACCATGTCCATCAGTTAGTGTAATAGCTTGAATCCATGGGCATCTCATGTGAAGGTAACTTGTTCGATCAAAGGAGCAAGTATTAAGTAAATTACATGTCTTTAATTTGAGTAAATTATACATACTCCTAATAGTTAACTTTGAAATCCTCCTACTTATCAAATCCTACTAACAAAGACTTAAATTGTAATGTGCACACATTCAAGGGCTATTTAATATATGTGAATGTTTTGAGAATTCTTTTTCCATTACAGTAGAGGCTTATAAGAGAGTTCAAGGAAATAAAAATCTATATCTATTTTTAAATAGAGGGGCATTGATGTATAGTCCCACAAGTGAGAATCAAATCCGAAACTTTTTCATTCCTAAGCAAGGGTGGATGCTACTACAATACGCCTTCTTTCTCGAGTGTTAGGAGCATTATTAGGCGCACCTTTATCGAGTGGTGGGAGGATTTTGCATTTCCGATAATATTAAGATACAATAATAAAAAAGTAAATAAATAAACATTTCATATTAACCATTTATTAAATTCAAGCTCAGAGGCAAGAAGGAAAAGAAACACAGGAGTGGCAAAGAACTCTGACCCATATCCTGGTGTTGGTAATAAAGATACGTGACTGTGCAGTTTCAAGGGGTGAACAATGGTATTTATTTCTTCTTTTTCTAGTTACAAGGGAGGTCTAGTCCTAGTGTTATAAACTAAAAATACTAATAGCTAATAAAAGGGAATGGATAGTCCCACCGAGTATCGAACCTGAAATCTATTATCAAGTGAGATTGTGCACCGATGGCGCTATACCTTCTTATGATTATTTATTTATTTATTTATTTATTTATTTTCAAGTATAAGGGAGACCCTTAATTTCTTTTTTTTTCCTCAAAAATAAAGACGTGTAGGAAATTTAATTGCAAGATTAATTCATTCGTTATGCAAATCTTTTTCAATATACGTATAAGCATCATATTGGGCATGTCTGAACAATACACGTTTAAATAAAGTAGGATAAACCACCTAACTTCATTGTCACATTCATGCACGCCATGGCCACATGCAGTGCTGTCATTCTCGATGGTTCTCAACATTTGCTTTTCGAGTGACTGAATATATAAGTATCAACATCTTTGTATACTCTCCTCAATGATGCACACAGCGGACTTGAATTTCTCCTCATGGTATAAAGCACCGTCTAATCTCTGACTCGATGGGAAATTTAAAATCCACTGCAGAGAGGATACAAGGATGTTGCTAATTGCATATTGAATAACTATTGTCGTTCAAAAAGCGAATGAAAAGGAATGACTGCATTCCATGCGGCCATGGCGGGTGACTATGAAGATATGATGCGGTTTATCCTAATTTATTTATAATTGTATCGTACACATATGCACTATATGAGTGCAATTGGCCGAGATACTCGTTTTTGTTTTTATTCTGGAAATGAAGACGCCTAGAAAAAGATAACTAAACCGGAAGCTAAGACGTACGTTGCAATATGATAATTACTAATATAGCATGCTTCCAATAAAAAGTTACATGAGTAATTCTTACTTTCAATTAATGATAAACCGTTACATATCTTCATTGATCAGCTAAACCTGTTTCCATTAATTTATATTCAATCATTGCAAGTCGGATCCTAATCTGCACACCTATATAAATACCAAGTGATAGTTCTATCAAGACAAATAACAAAGTTTCATAACTTTATTAGAATAGAGTCATCCAATAAAGCGAAAGAGTGAGAAGCCATGGATCGTTAAAGGGGTTTTGCTCTCTGATGATCCTCCTCATCATCAATATAGTTGCACTGTCCACCAACCTCAATCCTGTGGCTGCACAAGTTGACGTCAAGACATGTGCAGATGGAACAATGACCAAACAATGTGGAGAGTCCATCCGTTTGAGGGTGGCTATGAACGTAGGGCCGCCACCAACCAAAGATTGCTGCGCAGAACTTGTAAAGGTCGGGAAGCCCTGCCACGATGCATACGTGCAGGTATGTACGACAATTTTCTATTCTCATACTTCTCTATTTCCCTTTGATTACAAACTAGCAATGAATAAGTTTCAGGAAAACACATCTCCTTTTGTGGATGAAGTTTCACAATTAAACATTATCTCTCTCATTATTAGGAACGTCATCTTAAGGTCCATGATTTTGTGGGATCCGCTGAAGATTTACTTAAGAGAAGCGACCAAGTTTGGACTCAATGCGTTAACTCCATTCATCCTCCCGCTCAGGCTCCTGCACATTTCGACTGATCATATGATTGGGCCATGACAAATGGAGTCTTATATTGGAGGAAGTACGGTATACACGGGGTGATGACATTTTGCTTTCAAAAAATTCGTATGGGGCAATTCAATTGTGGTACTCCTTCAGTTGTAATCGCTTGTTGGATGATATATTTGGACTGGGAAGTTAAGTCATAGCCCAGCCAATAAAAGATTTAGTGTTGGATATCAGACTCGCTCTCCCGCAGAAGTTCATTGCTTTCACTAAATTTTTTTTCTTTCATATAATATATATAATATATATGGAAATCGATGCGATATATGACATTATATATTGAGCCAGAACAGGAATACAATTGTACATCTGTTGGGCTGCATCTCAAAGCATAATACTTCCATTTGGTTCATCGGTTCACGTGGAAACAGAATCGGAACTGATATTGGAATTGGATTTGAAATCGAAATTGGTGGAATTAGTAAACTGTTTCATCATGCACTTCACTATCAATACAACCTCCAGCAAAACAGAAATCATCGTACACCAGGATAGAACAGAGCAATTCAACTATGAAATCGGGGAATTAATTAATTACAGCTACAAGATGATTAAAATAACAGAACATTCATTTCCTCTCGCTTGCATACATAACATCTGCAGGCAGGTATTAATTTGATTGTCTCGTCTTTAGAGCTGCCCATGAATGATTCAGACGAACAATGAGCAGCTCTTATTCACTCACTTGTGACTTTGTGACTCTGTAATCAGCATGGTTCTGTTCAGCATCGTTGGAGTCGCATGTGCCGAGCTTCTCCTCTATGTCAGCTGCCTAGATGTCAACAGGATGTCATTCCAATTAACCGGCGCGAGGCAAAAGAATACTCCGAACAGTAGCCAAGCTAAGTTCAGCCGATGCCGCCAGTTAGATAAATTTTTAAATAAAAATGGGCCTAATTCGGACTCGAGCCCATATACAACCTAAAGGCTTAAGTCAATGGATTGTTAGGTCTTTATCTTATATTAACGACCTAAATTTTCTTTGTTTGACCGGTGTGGGACAATTGTCCTCACACACCTCACTTTTTCTCCGACACCGCCACCGCCCAGGCTAAGCATCCCAGGCCACGTTCCACGATTCCTCACCGCGGAAGACCGGCCAGGGGAGGATTGTGAATGAAAAGTGTTGGAGAAGGAAAATAAATAAATAAAGAAATGAAAGAGAAAAAAGATGTATGGAGAACGTGATAGAGCGCTGATGAGAGAGAGGCCCGACAGTAGTATAGATTTATAGATATACATGTATACAATTAATGTCCACCATATGTTTGAACTTATCGAATTCTCTTTTTTTGGTAAACTACTTAATTATCTGAAAGCCATCAAGAGCGATATATCTCCGAGCGTACATGTACTTTTGCCTGCTTTCCTTGTCAGAAGTTGGCAAATATTCAAACACCAATTAACTGCTGACAGCTGCTATGTCGGGGACAGCGAAGTTATCGGGAGAATGAGTGACTGCCTCGAAATGATGAGACGCCCATTTATGCAGCTACAAGGAGAAAACGCCCTGATCTGTAAAAACGCAAATGCTCATGATAATGAGAATTGAGATATGGCAAGTCGAATACTTATTCAAAAGAAGAAGAATAGCATGTGTTAGTTAAATAGTATTCACATGATGACAACTTAACCATTGGGTCAAAAGCTTGAGTTGAGAATCATCATTCTAGAGAAGACAACAATCCCGCATAAAAATACATATACAAATATAATTTTCATTGAACCGGCTTAAAATAAGATAATTTATGATTCAATGAGAACTGATTTTTACATAGATGAGAAGATTATTTTTTTACTCTTTTACCAATCCGTCAAAGAAACCGCTGCAAAAAGGGGAAGATCATTGATATTTTTCAGCTGGGGTTCTCTTATTCATTAAAGTAAACGATGAAATGTTCACAAAAAAAAAAAAGTAAACAATGAAGATTGCCGAATAAGTTTATATTTTCTATTTTGAAGCCAACAACATAACTGAACCTTATTATTCGTACGTTCAAAACAACTTGACTAATTGAAAGTTCTTTCCTATAAAGATTTACAGCCATACGTCGGTATTAACCTGTTATTTTCTTTTTCCATCTAAACAGCGTGATCAACGGACATGCGAGAGAGAAAATCTTCCTACCAGTTGTAGCAATCTATAAAATTATTTTGAATAAAAACCCCCAAATTTCTCCTCAAGGACCGATGGATAACAGAAGCCAATCTATCATTAACCATCATCTGACAAAAACAAGTGATCAATGTTTATTTATTTACAGTTAATATTGTTGTTGAATCATATGTGTGCATATATAGGTTACAAAGAATTATCACTACGCGATAAACTTTCGGAGAATGGGAAAAAACGTAAGGGTTGAACCAGTCTCCCCTTCACCACCAATGGAACTCCTATCAGGAGATCCAACTGTAATCGGCATAGTTTCGTTCACAGCACGGAATTTTATCGGTTTTCATACTGCAGCACAAATTCAAATAATTTCACGATACAATACAATTTTTTTTTCACTGCACAGCACGCCGTCGACATTCCATAAAAAATTGAACGGAATGCAAATGTAGCAACTTTTATGGGATAGTTTTATAGATATGAAAACTTCAGGGACTTAAAACCGATTAAATAAAATTATAGACAATTAAAAGGAAAAAAAGGGGAAGGGCTAAGATCGGATCGAAAAAAAGGTGGGGGCGCCCCCACCGGCCACTCACTCCCGATTGGGGTCGCAGGCCTTCTCTGAGTCGGCTGGTGACCCCAATCAGGGGTGGGCCGGCGGGGTTGCCCCCAATCACCACCACCCCGATTTGGGGATCGCAGCAGCTGGGATGCCCCAATTTGGGGGCATGATGTTTGGTTGATTGCTCAACTCGTGTGGTGATAGTTTTCAAAGGCTTGTATTTCAATGGACAATGATGCTCTTAAGAGTGCAATTGACCGAGATACTCGGATGCGTGCATCTCTACTGTGGTATGTATGATAAATTGGCAAATCTTCGAATGATCAAGGCAATCACTTCTCCGATTCTTACATTCATTTAATGATAAAACCGTTACATATATCTTCATTGATCATATAAACCTGTTTCCATATAATTATTCCAGTCATTTCAAGTCCTACTCTGCATGCCTATAAATACCAAGTTATATATTGGAAGAGTCATCCAATAAAGTGAAAGATCGAGAAGCCATGAGATCAATAAATGAGTTTTGCTTTCTGATGATCCTCCTCATCATCAATATTGTTGCACTGTCCACCGATTTCAATCTCGTGGCTGCACAACTAATGCAGCGTACAACGCGAGTAACCGTCACAGATCCGTTAATTCGCGCACGAATACCGGAGTTACGACCTTCTATACCTGTTGATTATACGAATACTAGGAAATAGGCATCAAACTCGAATCGATCCGTGATTGGACAAAGCACAAAAGCTCTGAATTTTATTGATAATCCAAAAGACGACTCATTCAGCCCTAGGGCTTACACAAAACTTAAATAGGCTTTCATAAAACTTAAATTGAATAAAAAGAATTAAACTTTCCTAAAATTGCAAAAATACCCTAATTAACATAAATTGCTTGTTTGAGGCCCTAAACAATGGAATTTGCCTTAAATATCGAAAAATCACAGCGAAGTGAGTTTTGCTCCGGAGGCCATTTCCTTCAAAATAGAGTCATCAGAATCTAATTTTCTCCAAGTACCGACTTGCCAGATCTTCTTCCGCATCAACAACCCGACATCAGGACATGTGCAAATGGAATAATGACCAAAGAATGCGGGTTCCTTGGGTCAGAGGGTGGTTTATAACACTGGGTTGCCATGGACCAATGAATGTTGTGCCGAGCTTGTCAAGGTCGGGAAGCCTTGCCACGATGCATTCGTGCAGGTATGTACATTTTCTTTTTCCTTTCATATTTCTCTATTTCCCTTCGATTACAAACAAGCGGTGAATAAGTTTCAGCACAACACCCTGTCCCCTTTTTTTTTTTTGGGTGGGGGTGGTTGCCAAGGAGAGTCAATGATCCCAATACAACAAAATAAAAATTCTAGTAATAGTTAATAATGGGGCACGGAGAGGTTCATCATGAGAATTGAACTTGCAACCTTTTGGTTGATAAATAAGGATGTACAGCACTACGCTATTTCCTATTTCTCGGAAAACACCCTCTCTTGTTATGGATGTTGTTTCATAATTAAACATTGTCTCTCTTTATTAGGAACGTCATCTTAAGGTCCATGATTTTGTGGGGTCCGTAGCCGATTTGCGTAAGAGGCCCGACCAAGTTTGTATTCAATGTGTTAAATCCGTTCTCGCTGTCTCTGAGGCTCGTGGTCATTTCGATTGATCATATAATCGAGCCATGACGAATGGAACCATATGATCATCCGTTAATGGACGAAGTAAGAAATACTTAGAGTGATTGCATTTTGCATTCAAAATTTATTCTGGCTCATACAATATTGCAATTCGATTGTAGTACTCCTTGAATTGTAAGCGCTTGTTGGATGATATATTGGACTGGAAAGTTAAGTCATATAGAAGATTTTGAGTTATACATCAGAATCGTTCTCCACGCAGTGCATTGCTTTCACTAATTTATTTTTCAATGTGAAATATCTAATGTATATGGAAATCGATATGACATGACGTTATTTATTGAATCTATTTGGCGTTATCTCAAAGCATAATACTCCCGCATGGTTCATCGGGTCACAAGGAAACATAATTGGAATTGGACTTGAAACTGAAAATGGCAGAATTGGTGGAACAAGGACCCGGCCCAATTGTTTTCGTATTTAAATTTTTTAACCATGCTTTTGAGGTTAAGAAAAATCAGTAACATGCATTAGCAAATCTACTTTTTCTTTATTCTTGACTTGGGGCTAAAGTCCGATTGCATTAGACGATAAAATTGAACAATACAAAGGCGAGGCATGACAGCCCCTACGAGATCCTAGGAAAAGCAAAAGTTGAATCCTTATATTAGGACTCTCAGACATCCTATGGACGCCGATGGACATTGCAAGTGCAAAATTTGCTAACCTATTTGCACACATTTCTTTCTTGATAGACATATTGAACCCCTATGGTCCACCCCGATTAAGTAAGGCTCGTATGTCCCTCACCTCATGATGGCCCCTTTACATCCCGCTTCCCCTTGGTAGTCTCGTAGTGATAGGGCTACGATCTCTGCCCTAGATCCCATGCCAACTGGAGTCCTATCTTGACCATATTCCCGATTAGCAAGTCAAATTTCAAAACCAGGATTATCCCAACGATATTCCTGATTTTCACATCAAAATTGTGACGGGTTCAGCAATTTTTGACAAATCAGATTCTATAACTAAATTTTTTTAAAAAAATTATCAAGAAGTATTATGTCTCAAGCTTAATCGTAATAAATTAAGCTTAACCATTTCCTTAATCCAAACAAGCTCAGATATAAAGATATCGAAGCATAGAGCTTGGATTAAAGTGAACTACCTCTGTGAAAATTCTTCTTTGATCATTACGGATAAAAAATTCTTTAATGTGTAGTTACAAACCCTCTACATTACGCAGCACAGAACAGATGTCAGTCGTCTCTCATTTTCTTATCTATGTTTTAAGCAACATATATAGATTGATTGAGTGCTCGCACTGAAGTCCATTTTGTTAAACTACATGATATATTGATCTATGCACTAGCCCAAGAAACCATTTAATGAATCCTCAAACAAGCGGAAGGAGGAATTGCTTATCTTAATTCGGGAGGATATTCGACAGTTGGAGTAGATCGGAGCAGCCATTGAAGAAATGCTCTTGCTGTGAATTAAATGGATTCATCTCCCCGACTAACACCATGATGGTGAATTCCTTCAATTCTCAACAATTGATGCATAACAGGGGAGGTGTAAGGATGGCAGCTTAAGAAATCTGTTCAAATCTTCCTTTCTTTGCCTCCGACTTCTACGAAAGAAATAATCAACCTGCTCGAAGGAACAATCAAGATGAGAGTTGTAATGAACGTCGTTTAAATAAAGATATCTCCTTTGCTACATATATAGATGAAAAGAAAACAAAAACTCCTCATCTTTTGTTGTTTATTCTACCAAAAAGAAAATATTCGTTGTAAACGTTACATAATAAGATAAACGGGAAAACATCATATCAAAACCTGTTTAAACTTTGATTATCAACTGAATCATAGTTTAACATATTTTAGATTGGTTTAATAACATTTAGGCCATCCGTGTGGTTTTCTTGTATAGGATTGTTGAATGATCTGGAAAGGACGGGTTTTAACTCAAACTTTCGACCCGATTGGTGAGTTATCATCCTTTAATTAGTACCATTTCAATAGTGTTATAGATGTTGTTCTTCTCCTTATCGACAACTATTCAACATGCCATTTCTTTGCATCACAAGCAATGCATTACATTGATACTCGGGTTGCCACCGATGCCACAGTAGTGGCTCACATTTTCAATCAAAGTCAACGAAGTTGCTCACTGATTCTGAAGTTAGAATGAGATTGTTGAGAGGACTTGTTTAGAACCTTTTCCGGGCTCGTATGTTTAGAGTTGTGTATATGTCTTAAATAACATAATCGATAATGACTGGATATTTCCATTTCATAATTTTTTATGAATATAAATATTATTTAGTTTTATCAACGGAGTGGTTTAGTATATGATTCAGTTTTATCGACGGAGAGGTTTAATATATAATTTAGTTTTAACAACGGAGTTGTTTAGTTATTGGTTTAAATAGCTTAATAAAATCCATGATAGATTTGTGCACTATTTAATTAGTTATTATTTATAATTGCATCGTTTGACCCATTTCCTCCTGTCGATATTATCAAATATAGTCAATAGGAATGCATACAAGAATTCAAAACGATTTTATTTTCCTGTGCTTTTTGACTATACTATTTCAAATTGGATTAATTTCAAAATTACATTCTAAAATGGGTTACGTGTGACCTACTCTATAAAAATGGGTTAATTTAAAAATAAGTCTATATGCTTTACTATCTTTAATATGGCCAAAAATGAATGTTAGGAATTAAAGCATATACTACTTTCTCTTGAACTCATCGGCACCTGAACCCGCGGACACATGATAAATCTTATTACCTGGTAGTTTTTACTTTTTTTGTCGGGTTAATTCCGGTAGCTGAAGCTTATCCCCTCTCTGGTAGCCTCATCGATGCAGCTAAGCCACCTAAAACTTCCGACATGATGGCAAAAACAAGCTGCTGAGAGTGTTGGATCTTATGAAAAACTCGGCACTTCTGAGAGCTGGCTAACCGGGTTGTCAACATTGCGAAGCTGCTGAGTTTTCAGGTGCACACCTCCTATATATGTCTAACACAGAGGGTGCGAACCCAATTTATCTGGCTATATTGAACAAATGGGAAGGTGCTGCAAGAGCAATATTATCAATTTGTAGATCTAAGGAAGATTTTCAGGGTCCATACGATCAATCTGCAACTGTCCATGCTTTGGTCACTCAAGATTTTGAGCTGCTGACCTTTGTGCTTTTTAGAAACATCCCCTTCTTTGGCCATTATGAACGACAGATTTAGCTGCACTTGCCACAATCAGTCATGGATGGTTGCTCAACTCCTCAAGCACAACCAGGCCTGACGTACACCCAAATATATATATATATATATATATATATATATATTCCAAGATGTGAGCCCGCTAAAGATCCGGGACCTACGCTACACCTCCATTTAATAATGACAGATTTCTCGATTCACTTCCATTAGTAGAAACAACTTCCAGTCAACTATTGAGTGAATAATTAGGAGTGGTTGCTGCAAATCAACGCGTGCTTCAGATTCTTTCAGATCAGCTCCTTTTGCAATTTCTTCGATACATAGAGAACATATCCTATCTTTCGATGCATGCTGAACAAGAGATTTCCTGGCAGTACAGTCCTCCTTGGTTTGTAGTGGTTCCATATTTTGGATCAGTTGGTAAGAGAAAGAGATCAATTTGTGTTTAATTGCCCTTGCAATGGAAGGCCAATCGATCCTGGAATCAATTGGTCTTGTGCTTTCTTTAATGCGGATATGCGTTTGATAATAGAGGGACTAAATGAACTAGAGGGACTAAATGAACCGTGAAAATAGAGCATGGACTTCATACTGCAACAGAGACTAGTAGGGCAACCTTTTTCCGATTTCATAACAAAACTGACACAAAGATAAGCAATCATCCTGGAGAATCGTTCCAATTTTGATTTGATTTTCTTTTTTTTTTTTTCTTTTGGATGAATGTTTTGATGTTCTTATTGTTAATATAGATTAATTCTTCCCCCTCCGTTTTCAACTATATAAACCCCCACCTTCATCTCTTCCTTGTTTTCAACTACAATGTGCCACCTTCACAACAAGAATAATGTCTTATAGAGACGGAATGGGGTTGTCTATATTTTTTAGACGGACCCGTTGAGACAAACTTTTCCGTCTCTATATCGTATAGAGACAGAGTTTTCCGCCTCAATTGTGGTCCCTGTAAGGCTGAATTCATGTAGTGTACTTCAATGAATATTACAACATCTACTTATAATTTGATCAGTGTTCTCTCACATAGTTGTCACTTGGGTTGAATACATCATTGTTTTCATGCTCTAGCTGTCCCGAGGTCATCTTCTTATGCATCAAAAAATGGCTTCTTTATAATAACCTGGAGGGAACTTCAAGGACATGGGCATGGGCATGCTCTGTGCAGTGTGCCAAGAATTTGAGTTGAAAACCGCGGCATCCTCAGACACTATACCGGTCAGTGGTGGAAGAGTGATTATTGCACGAAAAGATCATCTCCAGAAGAAAATCAATAGTATGAGAACAACCTAGCTAATTGGGCAAAAAAGGCGCGTAACTCTGAGTATATCCTCATCTGTTTACATATTTAACTTCAAATTAGTTATGTCCAAAATAATTTTCTGTAGAATATTGGTTCTAGCAGGATGGATCTACTTGGTATATATGTATTTTTCAAGATTGGAAAGAAAGATTTCGTTTTGAATCCTCATATCAGTTTCAATTGGTATCACAGTTCCGTTGATTCCGTAGAATACCGGAACTACAACCTTCAATTTCCTATTGATTCTTCGAATACCTAGAAAATCGGCATCCAACTCGAATTGAATCCGAAAATGGGCGTAAAAGCACAGTACCTCTAAACTTTATTAAAAAATAACAAATATTTAGCCCTAGGGCTTACATCGCTTAAATAGGATTAAAAACGCCTAAATTACACGAAAGAAATAAACTTTTCCTAAAATTGCAAAAACGCTCAAATAACATAAAAATGCCCGTTTGAGGCCCTAAAGGATAGAATTCGACATAAATCTCGTATTTTCACAACTGAAGGCGGTGAGTTGTGCCCCGAATGCTGTTTCCCTCGAGACAGGGTCGTCAGAACATGTTTTTCTCGATGTACCGAATTACCACATCTTTTGTTGCATCAAAATCATAAAACAAGATTTTTCTTCTCTTATTAATCAGATACAAAATTCATCGAAATTCATCGAAATGATTAGTGCAAATCACTAATTGATTAATAATCAAATTCAAGACTTTAACCAAACGGAGAAACTTGCCAAAACCAGCAAAAATATCAAGAGGGCAGAAGATCAATAGCAGAAGACGATATCAATTAAAATGATCAGTTTCCTTCTTTTTATTCTTCTATCAGACTCGAGTTTCAATGTCAATTGTAAGGGCAAGCATCCAACCCACTCAAGGGTTGCCTATAGACTTCTTAATGATCACCATATTACACCGAAGAAAGCAAGACAAGAAGGAATACCGCAAAAATGCAAACTGAGAGTCAGCTTCTCTTACTACTTCAATAAATCACCTGATAGTCCCAATGTGTAGATACAAAGCCTCTACATTATGCAGCACAGAACAAATGTCAGTCATCTCTCATTTTCTTATCTATGTTTTAAGCAACATATATAGATTGATCGATTGCTCGCGCTGAAGTCCATTTTGTTAAACTACATGATATATTGGTCTAAGCACTAGCACAAGAAATCATTCAATGAATCCTCAAAAAAGCGGAAGGAGGAGTTGCTTATCTGAATTCGGATGGATATTCGACAATTGGAGCAGATCGGAGCAGCCATTGAAGAAATCTGTTCAAATATTCCTTTTTTCGCCTCCGACTTCTATGAAAGAAATAATCAATCTGCTCAAAGGAACAATCAGGATGAGAGTTGTAATGATCATCGTTTAAATAAAGATATCTCCTTTACTGCATATATAGATGAAAAGAAAACAAAGACTACTCATCTTCTGTTGTTTATTCTACCAAAAAGAAAATCTTCGTTGTAAACGTTACATTATATGAAATTTCCCCTGAAGAATACCAATGATCTTCCTTTCTTTGCAGTGGTTCCTTCGATGGATCGGTTGGAGATAAACGGGAAAACATCATATCAAAACCTGTCTAACGTTTGATTATCAGTTGGAGAAGTTTAATGTGTAATTTAGTTTTATCAACGGAGTTGTTTAGTTATTGGTTTAAATAGCTTAATAAAATCCATTATAGATTTGTGCACTTTTTAATTAGTTCTTACTTATGATTGCATCGTTTGACCCATTTCCTCCTGTCGATATTATCAAATATAGTCAATAGGAATGCATACAAGAATTCAAAAAGATTTTATTTTCCTGTGCTTTTTTTACTACACCATCACAAATTGGATTAATTTCGAAATTACATTCTTAAATGGGTTAAGTGTGAGCTACTCTATAAAAATGGGTTAATTTAAAAATAATTCTATATGCTTTACTATATTTAGTATAGCCAAAAATGAATGTTAGAAATTAAAGCATATACTATTTTCTTTTGAAGTTATTAGTACCTGAACCCGTGGACACATGATAAATCTTATTACCTGGTAATTTTTATATTTTTGTCGGGTTAATTCCGGTAGCTAAAGCTTATCCCCTCTCTGGTAGCCTCATTGATGCAGCTAAGCCGGCTAAAACTTCCGACATGATGCAAAGACAAGCTGCTGAGAGCATTCGATCTTATGAAAAACTCGGAACTTCAGAGAGTTGGCCAACCGGGGCGTCAACATTGCGAAGCTGCTGAATTTTCAGGGTACACACCTCCTATATATGTCTAACAAAGAGGGTTAGAGCCCAATTTATCTGGCTATATTGAACAAATGGGAAGGTGCTTCAAGAGCAATATTATCTACGGAAGATTTTTGGGGTCCATACGATCAATCTGCAACCATCCATGCTTTGGCCACTCAAGATTCTGAGCTGCTGACCTTTGTGTTTTTTAGAAACATCCCCTTCTTTGGCCATTATGAACGACAGATTTAGCTGCACTTGCCACAATCGGTCATGGATGGTTGCTCAACTCCTCAAGCACAACCAGGCCTGACTTCTGACCATAGTCGAGATGGTTTGCTCGAGATGGTTTGCTATCGTTACGTATAGGCACGACCAAAGGATCTGCCGCTGCTATAAATGATCTCCTATCGAAGAGAGTTCAAAGGGAACCAGAGTTTTCTATTGATCTCAAAGACGGTGTCGCTTATTTTAGCAAACTCTATTTTAGTCATGATGCAGACTTCTCCTGAGTTCCTTCCTCGATCTCCTCTGTATAAAGAACAATTAAAATGATGTGTCTTCTTTTTTAAGCTCTTCAGTTATGAAATCAAAGGATTTAAACAATTTGGATCCTCACACCATGCATGTTCATTGGGCTTTTGCATACCCAGTGACGTACACCCAAAAAAAAAAATTCCAAGATGCGAGCCCACTAAAAAACCGAGACGTACACTACACCTCCATTTAATAATGACAGAGGTTTCGATTCACTTCCATTAGTAGAAACAACTTCCAGTCAACTATTGAGTGAATAATTAGGAGTGGTTGCTGCAAATCAACGCGTGCTTCATATTCTAACTGATGAGCTCCTTTTGCAATTTCTTCAATATATAGAGAACATATCCCGTCTTTCGATGCATGCTGAACAAGAGATTTCCTGGCAGAACAGTCCTCCTTGGTTTGTAGTGGTTCCATATTTTGGATCAGTTGGTAAGAGAAAGAACTGTGAAAATAGAGCACGAGCTTCATACTGCAACAGAGAATAGTAGGGCGACTTTTTTTCCGATTTCATAACAAAACTGACACAAAGATAAACAATCATCCTGGAGAATCGTTTGAATTTTGATTTGATTTTCATTTTATCTTTTTTTCCTTTTGGATGAATGTTTTGATGTTCTAATTGTTAATATAGATTAATTCTTCCCCCTACGTCTTCAACTATACAAACCCCCCACCTTCATCTCTTCTTTGTTTTCAACTACAATGTTCCACCTTCACTACAGGAATAGAGTCTTATAGGGACGGGATTTTGAAACGGAATGGAGTTGTCTATATTTTTGAGACGGACCCGTTGAGATGAACTTTTCTGTCTCTATATCATGTAGAGACGGAGTTTTCCGTCTCAATTGCTGTCCCTATAAGACGAAATTCGTGTAGTGTACTTCAATGAATATTACAACATCTACTTATAATTTGGTTGGTGTTTTCTCACACAGTTGTCACTTGGGTATTTTCATGCTCTAGTTGTCCCGAGGTCATCATAATTTTCACGTGTCTGTTTCATTCTAAATATAGAGTTCAAGAAGCAATTTTCTAATTAGCTGCTCAGGCTTTTCAGTTTTTACTGTATAAATGTTATCATGGTTCTTTTTTATTTTTATTTTTCTTTTTTATTTATTGATCAGTATCAATGATTGTTGTTGGATAAGTTTACTATAAACAATTCTATTGATCAATGAAATTACAACCACTTATAAGAAATATAAATACGAAAATAGACAGGGTCCCTGTTCCACCAATTCTGCCAATTTCGGTTTCAAATCCAATTCCAATAACCAAATGGGAGCACTAATTTTATGCTTTGAGATAAAGCACAATAGATATACAATTATATCGCTGTTCTGGCCCAATATATACTGTCATATATAATATCGATTTCCATATGTATTATATATTATATTGAAAAAATAAATTAATTAGGGAGAGCAATGAACTGTGTTGGAGAACGTACTCTATATCTTTTATTGGTTGGGCTATGAGTTAACTTTCCAGTCCAATATATCAACCGAACAAACGATTACAACTCAAGGAGTAGCACAATCGAATTGCAATTTATGAGCCAAAATGGATTTTCAAAGCAAAATGTCATCGCCCCATGTATATCGTACTTCCTCCGGTGTAAGATTTCATTCATCATGGCTCAATCGCATGATCAGTCGAAATATCAAGAAAAGAGTTAAAGCATTGAGTCCAAACTTGGTCGCTCCTCCTAAGAAGATCGGCTACGGACCCCACAAAATCGTGGACCTTAACATGACGTTCCTATTAAAAAGAGAAAATGTTTAATCAAGCAGTATCAGGACCTTGAAATTAAATTTCACTTGTAATAAGGAAAAGTGTTAGAGGAATTCTATGGTGCAATCAATAAAATTGATGGTAAATTATTAAAATTGAGAGTAAAAGTTAAGTACTTTACTTAAAAATAATTAAGTAAAGTTCATTGAAATTTGTGTACTTTTTTAACAAAATTTGAATGTTTTACTTTGCAACATATGTAATTTGCTTTGAAATTTGTGCAAGTTAATTTCTTTATTTGTGATTTACTAAAATTCCAAGTAAATTACTAGAAATTTGAGTAATTTTCTTTGATTGTATGGTGCAACCAATTGCACCATAGATCTTTCCTTTTAAGTGTTATCGCAGCCAAGAAAGTCCAATAATTTTCCCTTTTTTTTTTTCATGATAAGACTGAATGAATATGTAATTGTTGGTACATACCTGTACGTATGCATCGTGGCAGGGCTTCCCGACCATAACTAGTTCTGCGCAGCACTCATCTGTTGGTGGTGGCCCTTCGTTCATAGCCACTGTCCTACGGATGGATTCTCCACATTGTTTGGTCATTATCCCATTTGCACATGTCTTGAAGTCCACTGCTTGTCCAGCCACGTCAAGATTAGGAGCCTCAGCCGGAGGGAAGCCGAACTTCACAACATCAACACAGTCATTCCAAATCTCATTGCCCCTCTGAAGCAAAGCTGCTTTGGTTCCCACGTAGTCGTGTTCCTTAACATGAAACTGCATCCACAAAAAGTGATGTGTTTAATTTCCTGAAACTTATTCACTAATAGTTTTTAATTAACGAGAAATAGAGGAATATGAAAAGAAAAAAAAATTGCCGTACGTACCTGCACGAATGCATCATGGCAAGGCCTCCCAACGTTGACAAGAGCGGAACAACAGTCATCAGTCGGTGGCAATCCGGTGTTCAAAGCCACCCTCTGACCTAAGGAGTGGCCGCATTCTTTGGTCATTGTTCCATTTGCACATGTCTTGAAGTCGACTTGCGCAGCCACGTGATTGAGATCGGTGGACAGTGCAATAATATTGATGATGAGGATGATCATCAGAGAGCAAAACCCATTTATCAATCCCATGGCTTCTCACTCTTTCGATTTATCAGATGACTCTCTTCTTCGAAAGTTAATTAACTTGGTATTTATAGGTATGCATATTAGGACTTGCAATGATTGAAATAAATATACGGAAACAGGTTTTAATTGTTCAATGAAGATGTGTATCGGTTTATCATTTTTTTTTCGATAAGGAGCAACGGTTTATCATTAATTGAACTGAATGTAAGAATTGGAGAAGCGATTCCCTTGACCATTGGTAGATTTGCCAACTTCATATATACCACAGTAGAGATGCATGCATCCGATTTGTGCATTAGTACTCATCTAACTTTTATTGGAAGCATTCTGTCTATCTAATGTAATTACTAGATTGCACATACATCTTAGCGTTCCGATTAGGTACTCTTAAGTTTTCCCGTGGCATGATATGAGCTCACACTGGAGCGTGGCAGCATAATTAACCCGCTTTAAATACCATGTAAAATATTCACTGGACCAATAAGCGATTTAACCATCTCCAACCCAAAAACTCAAACCGATAGGTGGCGGTACTCATCTCTTATAAACCCACTAAATCATTATTAAGTTTTTCATGTGGGATCTAAACTTTCCAGATTACCAAAGGAGATATCTTTCAGTTTCGTTCTCTTAGAGAAAAAAACCGGCCGTCAAATTCAACATACAAATCTTTTTTATTGCAAGGGAAGTTTACATGCACAGTAGAGGAAAATAAAGGAATACAGAAGTCAAAATTTACGGGTAATGATATAATTTCGGCCCTCTTCATTTCAAGTCGAGAAAGTTATTATGGAAATACATAAAAAAAATTAATAAGATGAAAGAGAAAAAACAATCCCGTCCTCCCCGGCCCCTTTTCACCCAAAAACATGGAGAACAAAATTAGGATTGGTATACGAAATTAGCAATTGGAAATGATATCCCGCATTTTTTGTACAGTAATTATATTTAGAAAGCATACTCAACAAATGTAAAACATTTCATGAAAATAATGCAGAACTTCTCATGCATTGTTTGCCATGCATATAGTCTCTTACCAAAGCATCCGGCCCATTAGAATATTAAACAAGTTTCGACCAGCTTTCAGAAACAGTCCATTAGGCTTGTTAGACTAAAACCTGAAAGAAAGAGAAACTCTAATGAGGAGAAATTGAATTCCATAGAGGATTGCACAATGCGGAAACTTCAGATTCTTAAGATATTAAGATGTCTCCAAATCATGGCCAGAAAGTCCATTAATTTGATGCTGTCTTTCACCTCAATTTCCTTCAAAAAAAAATTTCCTTTTTTTTTATTGTCGTGCTCTCCCCAAAATGAGCTACATGCTTTCATTTGATATCTGCAATCTTTTTTTTCTTTTTTCTTTTTTTCCTTTGAAGGTAATTCATCTGCAAAACTTATATCAGAGACTTAAAAAAAAACGAAATGATATCAAACAATTTAAAGAAGGATCATTACTTGGCGTCCAATCAAATATCCTAACAAGCTTCAGTAATAACAGTATTACATGATCTTTGTTCTACGTACGTATAACATTTGTGAAGCATTGATTAATAGCATGTGTATGTATATGTACAATAAAATATAAAATATACTATAAAACAAAGGTTTTAATAGTGTCAATGCAAGGCATGGATTATTATTATCACATAAATATAAATCAGTTGAAGGCCAGTGCAACAAATTCCAAGGATTTGAAAGTATAATAATACCGATCCCAGTCATTTTTGCAAAAACATAATTGGCAACAAATAAAAAAAAATCACAAAGCCACCCACTTCCTTTTCACCTATAACGCCGAAAAAAAAATCACATTCATTAGGAAAAAGTTATACTCAAACTCATATATGAACCACATTTAATATATATGTCAGTCGAACGGGAATGACCGCTCTACTGTTGAATAAGCACTAATTATATTTTTTTAATACTTCAATAATATTTTACATACTATCATTTATATTATTATAATTTTTATTTGTAGCCAATTTTTAATTTTTCCTCTTCAGTATCAATTGTTACTCATATTATTCAATAGAAAAACATTAACAGAGTCCAAAGAAATTAGATAGGTAATAAAGTAACTATTCTCATATATATGATATGTGACATTTATAAATCTTTAAATTTAACAAAATTACTTTTTTTAGGAGTAAAGAGTGACAAACAAAGCAACAATAATTGATATCGACGAACAACAAATAATACAAATACATATATAGACATAATTAACTCAATTTTCACGTAAACAATATTTTAAAATAAAAATTAAAAATAATTATATATTTAATCAACAAGAGCTTCCGCCCAATGCGCGGGGTTTTCATATAGTTACTAATACAACATGCGTCCAATAAAAAGTTACATGAGCAATTAAAAAAGGTGTACTAAATGCACAACCCGGACACGTTCATCTCTACGGACTTCTCCAATTCTTACGTTCAATTAATGATAAACAATTGCATATCTTCATTGATCAGCTAAACCCGTTTCCATTAATTTATATTTAATCATTGCAAGTCGGATCCTAATCTGCACACCTATATAAATACCAAGTTATATTTCTACCGAGACAAATAACAAAGTTTCATAACTTTATTAGAAGAGAGTCATCCAACAAAGCGAAAGAGTGAGAAGTCATGGGATTGTTAAACGAGTCTTGCTCTCTGATGATCCTCCTCATCATCATCAATATAGTTGCATTGCCCACCAACATCAATCCTGTGACCGCACAAGTCGACGTCAAGACATGTGCAAATGGAACAATGACCAAACAATGTGGAGAGTCCATCCGTTTGAGGGTGGCTATGAACGTAGGACCGCCACCAACCAAAGATTGCTGCGCACAACTCGTAAAGGTCGGGAAGCCCTGCCACGATGCATACGTGCAGGTATGTGCGACAATTCTTTATACTCATATTTCTCTATTTCCCTTTGATTACAAACTAGCAATGAATAAGTTTCTGGAAAACACCTCTCCTTTTATGGATGTAGTTTCGCAATTAAACATTGTCTCTCTCATTATTAGGAACGTCATCTTAAGGTCCATGATTTTGTGGGGTCCGCAGAAGATTTGCTTAAGAGAAGCGACCAAGTTTGGACTCAATGTGTTAACTCCATTCATCCTCCCGCTGAGGCTCCGGGTCATTTCGACTGATCATATGATTGGGCCATGACGAATGGAGTCTTATATTGGAGGAAGTACGGTATACATGGGGTGATGACATTTTGCTTTCAAAAAATTCGTTGTTATCGCTTGTTGGATGATATATTAGGACAGGAAAGTTAAGTCATAGCCCAGCCAATAAAAGATTTAGTGTTGGACATCAGACTCGTTCTCCCGCACAAGTTCATTGCCTTCACTAAATTTTTTTCCTTTATAATATATATAATATATATGGAAATAGATGTGATATATGACATTATATATTGAGCCAGAACAGGAATACAATTGTATATCTATTGGACTGCATCTCAAAGCATAATACTTCTATTGGGTTCATCGGATCACGTGGAAACAGAATCGGAACTGATATTGCAAATGGATTTGAAATCGAAATTGGTGGAATTAGTAAACCGTTTCATCATACACTTCACTATGAATACAACCTCCAGAAAACAGAAATCATCGTACACCAGGATAGACAAGAGCAATTCAACCAGGACAGATGAGTACCCCACGCATTGCGCGGGCTCTCTAGTCAATTAAATATCATCAAGATTAAATACATTATTTTAAAACATTCTTTCCATGAATATCGAATTAATTATATTGTAATATGCGATCATAATTTTTTTTGGTTGCTATATAAATAATAAAACATAATTCTATATTTGGATCTTTAACGTTGCTTAAACTTATATTTGGTAAATATTTTTTTTCAAGGAAATTACTATTGTAATTATTCTAAGCATTCTAAAAAGTATACTTATTTTATTTAAATATAAATGTTAGAATAAATATTTTTTAAAAATTTTCAAATATGATGTAAAGGACATAAGAATGGCTATCCAAGAAAGAGAAGTGCAATATTGTTACTCATTTCAATTGGACAGAGTTGATCCACTACCATATGGCTCTTTACATCAGCATTTAATAATGAGCGGTACTTCAATCTGTAGTTATTAACGGTGTAAAATCCTCCTTCACGAAGTAATGGTTGATATAAATCGATATGGGACTTTCTTACGCTTGCATGTATTAATGAACCATAATTTCATTAGAAGTAATAATTTAATAAATAATAAATTTTGGTATTTAAAGAAATTATGTTTAATATGTTCAAGATAACTACAACAAAAAGATAAATTAATTAAAAAATCAGTTATGTCACACATGAATATGAATTTAGTCTTTCTCAGGCACACACTCGATCAGATTTAATGGGAAGAAAAGGTCATAGTTATCGTTGCTCACGTTATGCACTGTTCTTCTTTTAAAAATTCACGTACTGTATTCAATTTCTGATTCTTCACAGGATATACATATATAAAGATCAAGAATCAAAACCACATTTTTCGTATAAATAAAAATTTATTACATTGGCAATATGATAATGAGAAACCATATGGTCATATGGCAACGATTAAGTAAAAAGAGTAAGTGGTACAAAAAAATTTGCAAAGTTGCACAATGTGTACAAAATCTTTTTTGTATAACGAATTTGGTGATGGGATCGCTCAATGGGCCACATGGAGAAGGAACTGCGGTCCATGAAGTATAGTTTGTACCTTGTCAAACAATTTTTATTTATTTATTTTATCTTAATCAAAATTTTAAAAATTAAAAATTTATTATATTATTTGAACCACATCAGAAAAACATTGACGGCGTTAGTGGAGAATTGACGGAATGCACTTGATTGCAAAATTTTGAAAATTTTGTACTAAACTTGTTACAAAAAAAAAGAAATTTTTTTTTGTACTAATCATGCAACCTTACAAAACTTTTTGCACCACTAATTCTTTTTACAGGTCCGCAAGGGTTCAAACGTCAAGCAATTCATATATGACTATGTAAAATATTGCTCATCTTGGGGAGCATCACGTATTTGAAAGATGGTATTAAGTCATATTGCTCTCCTCTTTGGACAGGAATCATATAAGGGGGCTACCGAGGCGCAATAAAGCAGCGGCTATGTATTGCGATAGCCCTCATCGGCGGGGCGCAGGCCAGATTTCCTGTTTTGGATGATCAAGTAAATGTTCTTTCTTCTATACATTGTTGAAAATATAGCTTTGATCATGCATATATCTTAAACTCTTCTAGAGCTCTCTGATCAGGCAAATGTTGTATATACATGTATTATGGTTGAATTCAACTAACAATACATAACATGCATGTGGGACTTGCTTCTTCTTGATTAATCATTATGTTGTTGTTATTATTATTATTATTAGGAAATAACCCAAAAAAACACGTGATTATTTAATTTTCCCAAATCTGTCATGTGTTTTCAAAATTCCCAATAAAAGCATCTGTTTATGTTTTGTTTTAGATTTAGCTTATCATCCAACTCCGTTAATTATTTGATGAAAATTCAATGTGGCATGTTGATTCTGTCTTTCCCCACAATCGGAATCCAAACGGAGAACCAAATGCGCGATCCTGTTGGTTCAAACCCTATCCTGCCTATGAATTGGAACTGACACCCACAATATATATATATATATATATATAATAAAGAAAAAAAACCTACACTGTTATATGACTTTTTCTCCGAATTCTAATTTTAGCATGACATTTCAAAAATTACACAAAAATGCACGATCTACGCATTTTGTGGTGCGTCTAGCATGACGTGAATTTTTCCGTTGATTTCAACAGAAACGCCGATGTGGCACTAAATGTTGTGATAACTGATAAATCATCTTTTCTATTTTCCCAAATCACAATCTCCGACCGCATAGTGACTGTCGACCTAGGTAGCAGCCATTTTTATATGAACTTTTCTCTCTTGTAACTCTCATGACTTGATCTCTTCTCTTATTTTTCCGAATAGCCAGCCTCGATCATGAGCTATGAGTTAAATTACCACTTGTTAGTTAGACCAAAATGATATTCATTCAGCCATCCTGGCAAAATGTCAGCACGGAAGAAATTAACTGACTTTGGCCAAAATGAGCCGTCTGCGATACCTCTTCCCGATTCCCATCCTGTGACATCAGATTTGGTTTACGAGCACTTGCCATATAAAAATTGGTGTGATTAATTTGCAAACATTCCTATCATTAATGAAGAGAATCACATCTCGAACTTTTACATTCGACTGATGATAAAGTGCAACGTTACAAATCTTCATTGATCCAAAAATCATTTTCCGTAAATTAATTCTAATCATTAGGAATCCTAAGTTTTATACCTATATATAACTTGCAGGAAGAAGTTATCAACAACAAAGGAAAAATAGTTATCTGCATAAAATCAAAAGTGAGAGAAGCCATGGGATCGATGAATAGGATTTGCTCTCTGATGATCTTCCTCGTCATTAGCGCTGCAGTACTGTTGACTCTCAGTCCTGTGGCTGCACAAGTCGATTTCATGAGATGTGCGACTGGAATAATTGACCATGATTGTGCACATTTCTTACGCAGGAGGGTGGCTTATAACACCGGGCTTCCACCGCCCGATGACTGCTGCACCGCGCTTGTTGAGATCGGGAAGCCCTGCCACGATGCTTTCACACAGGCATGTCATTTTTTTCACAATTTTCTATTTCCCTTTGACCACAAAGCGGTGAAGTTACTTTCAATAAAATGATTGTCTTTTTCTAAGCAGTTTAAGGTTAAGAAACACGACTACGTGGGGACCGAAGCTGATTTGCTTCGGAGGAGCGATGAAGTTTGGAATGAGTGTGTTAATGTTGTGGAATTCGTCTTCCCTCCTGCTGAGGCTCCTAATCATTTCTACTGATCACTCGATCCACTCAGAATGAAATCTTCCACCAGGAAGGAGTACGACATACATCGAGGGAGTGACCACACAGTCGTTTTCTAATTCATTCAAATGATCCTCAACTTTGTATCCTTGAGAGTCGTTACTGCTTGTTGGATGATAAATTACATTGGAAAAGTATAGTCAAATCCCTATCAATAAAGTTTCTTTTGCTGATTAATCAATAAGTTGCATAAATATGTATGCATCAGATCCTTCTGTTCTGTTGCTGCCGACCGTAACTAAGGGAAAAGCCCCACATTTGCTGGGAGTCTAGACCCCATAATTTCATAGTTCATTGTCAGTAATACATGAGAAATTCCGACCCTCATTGAAACCTATTACTTTTTTAGGATTCTTTTAGGTGAGGGACACCGCCCCCACTAAAAATTGCGAATTTTCTTTTTCAACCATTAGCACGGTTAGACATTATTTTGAAACACCTGTGATTATAGTCAATAAAACAAAATGACTTAAATTATAACCTTTACCGTGTCGAACACATTATAACTAAAAGGTCGTATAAAAAACTATAAAGTAAAATACACCAACCTCCGTCGAGATTTTGTGAAACGACCGTCAACCCCATTTGTTAAAAAACTCTATATTCACACTCCAATTGACCAAGTTGACCGGCTATCTTCAAACAACGTTAGAGGAAATTACTTATTTTCTCCCATGAAATTAACTTTTCTCTTCCCAGAAGAGAGCTCCAGCATCAATTATGCTTCTCTTCTCACCCGAAGTTACCATTTAACAAAACTTGGCAAGGAGATGATGAGCCGAATTCACATTTTTCTTGCATTTTCTGGTGCGGTAAAGTACCCAGAGAATCTCGGACGAAAATGAATATGTCTGGGCCATGAAATCATTTTCCTTCATGTACTGCTCTATTCTTATCGATCGAAAGCTTGATTTTTCTGAAAATGTTAAATTTTTTTAAATTCTGGCTTGAGAAAATTGTTGAGAAATTTAAAAAATCATGACTCTCACCCCATAAAATGGGATAATCAAATCTAACTTTGTACACTTGCATTGGAATTGCTTCATTTGGATGTCGTTTTGTAAAAAAAATCGGTGAACTCGGCAACTGAGCAGCCAGGTTTGCCAACAGCTTTAAAAAGGCCTCTCTTCTCTTCTGATCAGATTGGCCACAACTGTGAAGCACGTTAGCCCCTAATGCAGGCTCTCCTCTTATTTTATGTCCACAAAAAGACTAAATTAAGTTCTTCTACGTACAAATGGATTTAATACCAACTGGAATAGCAACCTCAAACATCCAGCAAATTATATATATCAAGTTTCCTTGCCTTCATCCAGCAGGCAGCACTGACCTCCATTTTTTTTACTGCCCTTATTTTGATTGGCTGCAATTTTTCGGGAGGAAGTGAATCAGACTCCGTTTTCCTTTTTTTTTTTACTGTGCTTTGTGGCATTTCTCTGCTGGGGAAAATCGAGGTTGAAGAAATAATAGATTGCCTCTTCCATGAACATCCATAGTCTCCTTTGCCTGATTTGATTTGATCGCAATATTTGGAGGGAAGAGAAGCAGAGCATTGCTAGTTGGTTCTGTTTTGCAGCGCTGCTTGTTCTTAATGGGAAGCAGAAACGTGAATTTCCAAAAAAGAAAAAAAAAAAAGCCCTCTAAACGTTCATCCACAGTCCATTGGTCAATATGGTCAACTTGGGCTCTGTTTTGATTTTCTCAACAAATGGTGCCGAGTATTATTTCTTGAAATCTTACGGCTGGTCTTCATTTTACCGGCTAATACCATAATTCTCAGTACACTTGAAAATTTTAATACAACGGCCCATGGTTCAATAACTCCACCATCCCACGAGTCTGCTGCTTTTCTGTTCTGTTCTTCTCTACAGATCAGCCACTATCTTGCAAAATACACCCTAACAAAAGTGGGTCCTTTGGCCTATTAAAGCCCGATAAAAGCCCAATATAATTTGAGTCCAACTTCCTCCAAATTGGAGGGATACCCAACTGTTTGGAATGAGTGCGTTAATGTTGTGGAATTCGTCTTCCCTCCTGCTGAGGCTCCCGATCATTTCTATTCATCATACGATCCACCCAGAGGGAGTACAACATACACGGAGCGTGTGATGACAGTCGTTTTCTAATTCTTTCAATTGATTCTCAACTTTGTAGTTCTTGAGAGTTGCAACTGCTTATTGGTTGATAAATTACATGGAAAAAGTATAGTTTCACAGATACGTACGCCTCAGCTGTCTATGCGGATTGCTTTTACTCATTATTATTATAGTTTCGAAATTATTATTTATGATGATACTATTGAGCTAAAGCAGGGTGATAATGTATTTGTTGGTTAGGTCGAGTGCACTATCATCGAGTCATGGTCTGAAAAACCGAAACAGACATAAATCAGAATAGGCTGCACAATGAGAATCGAAATAAGGACTACCCGAAATGGACATCAGAATGCTACCCGTCCACGCTAGGCTGTGGAGGTTAACGTTTGTTGCACCTTAGGGTTTAAAATCCGAGATTGTTTTGTAGTTGAAGTAAGAGAAAAAATGGAACTTTTTGTCTTCTGTGAGATAGAAATTCTCAATTGAAGAATAAAAGATTCGTGATTGTTTCGGGTAGAGAAATATATTCTGCCAAGGTAAATTGAAGAATAATATATGTTAAGGATCGGGTGTTCCACATCGGTCAATCAATAAGATAAAACTTGAAATATGATAGGAGAAAATTTCACAAGCCATCAGCTTAATTTTTTGCGTTGGAAAAGTGCCTAACTGTTTGTAGGTTCGTTGCAAATTTTGCAAAATAAATAAATTTACTTCTTATTAATTAAACACATCAAATTTTATTAAGTTTTGAAATTCTTTATTAATTGATATATATATATATATATATATATATTCTGGGTGAATTGGGTAGCCGCAGTTTACTATTTGACTTTTGATATCGCATTCTGATCCATTTTTAGCTTTCCCTTTTCTTATGCAAGATTTTGCTTGTTGAGAATAATTCAGTTGAATCAATATGATTGGTGAATGAACATAAATAGATTTAATAAGCACCAAACTGCTCGAATTAACCTAAGCTGGTCAATCAATAATGTACTTAATTAATTCACTAACAACGCGTTTGGTTTGACAGAGATTTTGATTGAAAAGGACAAAATAGAGTGATGGTATTGTGAATTTATTATAATAGAGTTGTATTATAATGAAGTAGTATAAATATTTATGCATGAGACCCACCTATTTGACTTTTAATGAGTTGTTTTGTTTGGTTATTGATATAATTAAATTAAGTTATGATTTTAAAATTACACTTACAAATCAAACGAGCTATCGAGCACATTTTGAAATGGGGAGATCATTTTTATGTACCAAACCGGGGGTCTTGATCTTTTGTTTTTTTTAATAATTATATTTGTGGAAGTCTTCACCTTTTGCTTTTACCCTTTTTTTTCTTTTTTTTTAACAGAATCCCTAATGTCATCCAGCGAATTTTTTTTAAAGTGAGAAAATGCTAATTATATTTGGTGGTCATGTCCCAAATAATTAGCGCACTCTTCCATACCAATAAAAGTCCTCAATTCATTACAAGAAAGACATTGAGAAACGCTTTCGTCGAGGGTCACCCGATCCGGAGACCATGTCCGAAAAATTGTCGGTAGGGGTTAGCTGGGGACCAGCGAGAGAACCAGGTTAGGGTCCATTTATTCTAAGTAAATGGATATATTTGTTATAAAATTGATCTAATCTAACGCTCTAGGCATCATTTGTATCCGAAAAAAATGGATGTAACCTATATTATTTTTTGGTATAATTCTTTTTGGACCATGAGTATACTCAACAAATAGGTTGAAATCAATCTCATTTGGGCATCTATTTGACACCAGCTGTGAATTAGATTTAATCGAAAATAAAAGGAAAGGTTTCGGTGAAGGGAACTATCTTATTCACCTCTATAACTTCTTACCCTTGTGTGCGTGTATATGTATAAATATGAATATATATATTTATATATATTATAGAAGGCTTTCTATAGAGTTCCATTGCACGTAAGTAAAGAATCAAATCGTACCCAAAATTAGTCAATATCAAATCATAACAACATCAACTCCTTATTTGAGTGATAATCTTTTCTTATTTTTCGAGGATCAAATCTCATTGATTACATTCAATTGATTTAATTTTATATCTCAGTTAATCTTTTATTTCATGCACATTAGATCAGTGATAGTAGATTAAAAGAGCATGGCAACCTCGAATTAATTGATGGAAATATGCATCAGTGATATAGTAGAGACTAAAATTATTGACGGCTGCTCGTGCCATCACAATATAAACTAATATTGACAGATGCTTTGTTCATTGGCAATTACAGTCTATAGTGAAGTTGATTTTGTCAGTATAGGTAACCTCTACTGATGAGAAAATTTATCGACAGTACTGTACCTACCTGCAATGACGCTTTGGTGTACTGTAGGTAAATTAGCAACGTATAGCCGCAGATTTCTGTTGCCGCCACTGCAGGGTACGCTTTTTGTGACATTACTAGCCGTGAATAAAAAATCTGTCACTGAATGGCAATTATTTTGTAGTTGCCTCCGCTTCCCGCCTATTGCCATTTTTATACTGAGTTCATCACCGAGTCAGTGCCGGGTCGAGTTGTCGATTGGAGCCCAATAGGCTTCTTCTTGGGCCGAACTTACTTCTCCTCAGCCTTTAGTCCACTAAGCCATCGGACTGGGCTTACTCATTATTGGGCCGAGTCCATTCAATTCCGGTGACCTTGTCAGTGGGTGCATCGCTGCCATAGTATAATTAATTTCGCTTCCAATTATTATTCAAGAGAATCACTTCCGGATTTATTCTCTTTTCCTTTAACATTCAATAAATGAAAAAAAGCAAGACGTTACGCATCTTCATAATTACTCATCAAAACGCGATTCCATATATTATCTTTAATCATTGCAAGTCCTAATTTGTGTATATATATATATACCAAGTTACATTACTTTTAGGAAAGACTCATCCGAAAAATTTAAAAATCAGAGGAGCCATGGGATCGATGAATAGGTTTTGCTCTCTGATGATCTTCCTCGTCATCAGCGCTGAACTATCCACTCTCAGTCCTGTGGCTGCACAAGTCGACTTCATGAGATGTGCGACTGGAATAATTGACCACGATTGTGCACATTTCTTACGCAGGAGGGTGGCCTATAACACCGGGCTTCCACCGCCCGATGACTGCTGCACCGCACTTGTCGAGATCGGGAAGCCCTGCCATGATGCGTTCACACAGGTATGGCAATCTATTACATTTCTCTATATCCCCTATTTCCCTTTTATTACAAACCGGTGAAATTAGTTTCAGTGTGATGATTTTCTCTTTTTAAATAGTTTAAGCTTAAGAAACACGACTACGTGGGGACCGAAGAGGATTTGCTTCGGAGGAGCGATGAAGTTTGGAATGAGTGCGTTAATGTTGTGGAATTCGTCTTCCCTCCTGCTGAGGCTCCTAATCATTTTTACTGATCGTGCGATCCACTCGGAATGAAATCTTCCACCTAGAGGGAGCACGACATACATGGAGTACCTGACGACAACAATTTTCTAATTCGTTCCAGTGATCCTGAACTTTGCAGTACGTCCTTCAGAGTTGTAACTGCTTGTTGGATGATAAATTGCACTGGAAAAGTATAGTCAAATCCCAATCAATAAGAAGTTTCATTGATATATATGCATCTGATCTTTTTGTCAAAGCAGATTGCTTTCGCTCATTATTATTTCAATTTGTAAATAATTATGTATGTTATATCCACTATTGGTTGTCCGATATTGAAAAATCAAAAAGAGAAACCTTGATATATAAAAGTGGAAGATTTGACCAGTTATCGGATTAAGTTTTTGGGTTGGATAAGTGCCTAACTATTTTTAGGTTCGGCTACCAATTTTGCAAAATAAATTTACTGTTCATTAAGCACACAAACTTTTACTCAGAATTGAAAGTCTTTACTAATTGGATAATCAATTAATGTAAATGAATTTGCATGACCGCAATACAGCCAACCTCCTCCGATAGCCAATAACGTACTAAATATGCAAAAGTCAAGTAATTTAATTCAAGCCATGTCAACCTGTTAAGAGGCAAAACTCTCACAACTAATGGATCTTTTCAATGCACAATACTCGAATCCAAGATTTCGTTGAGAGATAACAATCACCGAACTGCTCAAACAAACCAATCATTGTTGGTTAATAATGTACTTACTTAATTCACTATATTTGGTGGTTGGGTTTAGCATAGGGATGGGGATGGGAAGAGGTGGGTCTTGAAATGTCAAGGATATAAGATATACTGATCCAGCTTTTAGGGGTGTACTAAGGATTGAGATATAAAATGTAAATGACAAATACATCCATAAATTATTATTATAAAATATCTTTAAATTAAAAAAAACTTAAAAAAAAATAACAATTGAGGAGGCGGAGAGGGGCGGTGGGGCCCTAACATCGGCCACCACCGCCCTCAGGAGGATGCCAGCAAATGCATGGCTCGTCGGAGGATGAAATGAGCAGATCATTTTGAAATGAGTAAATCATATTTAAAGCGCACTTCGCAAAATAAAAACGACAATATAAAAAAGAGTAAAATGCAGTTTGCCCCCTGAGCATTGAGCCTAGTAGTAGAGTGTCCCCAAACTTTTAAAATTTTTCACTATACCACCTAATGTATCGAAGAAAGAGCAAAGTCCACCCTGACTACTTTTTCCGATCACTTTTTTGGCCAAAATTTATTTATTTTTAATTTATTGATATTTAGCATTTATCAATAGTCTCAAAAATAAAAAGAAAAGAGGAACATAAGAGAAGAACGTCGCCTAGAGGCAACAATCCATACGCATTATTCTTCGAACATAACAAATGAGTATTATCATACAAATTGCAAACATAGAACAATTCAGGCAAACAATTCTACAACATGAGTCCCTGTGCTTTTAGATCCATTCATTACCTCAACAATCCCATCACAGTACATGCTTATGCGACAATTACTTAAAATTAGCAAAATTGATTCCCCTTTATATGATGCGAGAGAGAGACGGAGGCAATGAGTAATAATAACCAATTTTCGGACATAATCGATACAACAAAAGACAACGGATTATTGGAGTATATGGAAATTACAGGTTCAATCTTGAAGCTCGAGGAATTGCTATGAACTATGAGCTCTCAGATTTGGATGAAAGTCCAGCAAAACCGTGGAGCAACTTCACCGGTGAATTTGATTGAGCGTTTTTGGTTTCAAGGATTTGGGGAGAGATTCTTCCCTCTCCCTAAATGACGATCTTTTGTTCTCGTTTTTTTTTTCCATTTTTTTTTGTTTTTGAAATTATTTCATAATTGCTTAATTTAATAAACTAATAAAATATAAATTCCACCTGAAAAAGTGACTAGAAAGTAGTCCCAGTGCACTTTGCTTCTTTTTTGATAGGTTGTGGGGGATTGTGCAAAATTTTGAAGGTCATGAGGCACTCTGCTACTAGGCTCAAAGCTCGAGGGGCAAATTACATTTTACTCTATAAAAAATGATAACAAGAATAAATATGTCTATGGTTGAGTTTAAATTAAAACTCACATCGAAAAATCAAAAAGAAAGACATGAATTAAGAAGAATGTCTATAAGAAGAATGAGTTTCACCATGTATTAACCTTAAAATATTGGATTATACATCATTATAAGCTATTATACACAAACAAAAAGAAACCGCAACTGTATTGACATGATAAATCATACTAAATTTTAATAGATAGAGAAGTCCTTACTTTGTGTTTAGCGTCAATCAAGATTCAATAAAAAATAATGTTCAAATAATGATTATGATGTTAATATATCTAGAAAGTTTTATCAATTTGAATTACTCTATATAAAAACAACATAATTAGAAATTATATAAAGTTATAGATAAAATTTTGTGTCCTTATACTAGAGTTCACAAATAAAATAGAAATTGTCTAAATAAGTAGATGTTTAGATTTTGTAAAAGGAATTGTAAAATCATCTTATATGAAAAATTATTTTAACTATAAAAAATAGACCAATAATGAGGTAAAGTCACTGCTTAAAAAATAATACTATATATTTTGTAGGTTATTTTCTGTATTTGATTGTTTTAATTATTTGAGTTTATATAATAAGATCAACTAAAGATAGTAATGATAGTTATTTTATAATAAGGAATTTGTTCTTCACGAATCCATAAACAGTCCAAGTCCATTATCTTTTGCTACTATTATCATTAAAAAAAAGCGGGAATAAGAAATAATGATATCTTGGTATCACATGTTTCTAAGTAATTATCTGAGGCAATATTTGCACCCTCAGTGAAATGCGGGCATAAGGATAAGAGATTATTTGCGGATGTGACCACGAAAAAGTTCAACTTGGTTCCTTCATTTTCATGTCATTTCACCTTGATAAGGTGGTCATTAAACTAACTCTTAAAAAAAGTATGTAACCGTCACGCAATGATCTACAAGATTCGTTTCAATTTATAATATTATGAATCAATTATGAGGGGGAAACTAATAAGTAAGCTATTAACATATTAATTACTCATCAAATCCACTGGAGTTTTATTCCATCATCAATCATTTAGAGGCTTTCTTCATTAATGATATACAAATATATGTATATATATATATATATGCATAAAAATTCTATTAGAGAAATTAACGAGAGCTTCAGGCAACAATGGTAAAGAAGGACAGTCTCCTCTCAGCCATCGTCACATTGCTGATAATATGTGGGGCACTTGCCATCGAGGCAAAGTCGATCCCACCACCTTGGGTAGGGAAACACCTTCCTCCCGAACCGGTGAGGGGCCTTTGGAGGTTCTTGAGGCAGTGCGGAAGGACACTTACTAATGAGTGCGGGCAGATAGTGTACGAGTATGTCTTCTATGTTCGGAATGATATCACGAAAGACTGCTGCAATAAACTTGTAAAGATGGGCGAGAAGTGCAACAGAGCAGCAGCTTACGGGCTCTCGCGTGTCCCGATATATAGACCATGGAGGGGGAATATCTATGAGAGGAGTGTCGAGGCTTACAACATCTGCCTCAGGGGAAAGGGCAAGCCTCTAAAGCCCTGAGTTAACCTCAAATTAAATTGTTCTAGTGGTGGTAATTTCGAGATTGGAGAGGAGTGATTGTCTGCGACTTCGGCAAGTATTAGATTATACTACTTGTTGGATGATAAATTACACTGGAAAAGCATAGTCAAATCCCAATCAATAAAGTTTCTTTTGTTGGGTAATCAATAAGTTTCATAAATATGTATGCATCAGATCGTTCTGTTCAATCACTGCCGACTGTGACCACCGGAAAAGCCCCACATTTGCTGGGAGTCTAGACCCCATAATTTCATAGTTCATTGTCAGTAATATGCGAGAAATCCCGACCCTCATTGAAACCTATTACTTTTTTAGGATTCTTTTAAAAGAGGGATACCGCCCCCACTAAAAATTGAATTTTCTTTTTCACCCATTAGCACGGTTAGACATTATTTTGAAACACCTGTAATTACAATCAATGAAACAAAATGACTTAAATTAAAACCTTTACCGTGTCGAGCACATTATAACTAAAAGGTCGTATAAAAAACTATAAAGTAAAATACACCAACCTCCGTAGAAGTTTTGTGAAATGATGGTCAACCCCATTTGTTAAAAAGCTCTATATTCACGCTCCAATTGACCAAGTTGACCGGCTATCTTCGAAGAACAACGTTAGAGGAAATTACATATTTTCTCTTCCCAGAAGAGAGCTCCAGCATCAATTATGCTTCTCTTCTCACCCGAAGTTACCATTTAACAAAACATGGCAAGGAGATGATGAGCCGAATTCACATTTTTCTTGCATTTTCTGGTGCGCTAAAGTACCCAGAGAATCTTGGACGAAAATGAATATGTCTGGGCCATGAAATCAAATGCCTTCTTATACTGCTATATTCTTATCGATCGAAAGCTTGATTTTTCTGAAAATGTTAACTTTTTGTAAACTCTGGCTTGAGAAAATTGTTGAGAAATTTAACAAAATCATGACTCTCATCCCATAAAAATAGGATAATCAAATCTAACTTTGTACACTTGCAATGGAATTGCTTCATTAGTATATCCAGGGGCGGAGCCAATAAGTTCAATTTTTGCTGATGATGGTGGGTCCCTTTAACAGTCCACGTAGGTCACATGTAGACAAAAATTGACGGAAGTTATAACGAAGGTCATTTTTGAGACATTTTAGAAAATTTATGGTTTTTTCTGTTACAAAACAAAATTTAGGACAAAATTGAGACATTTTACAAAATTTGGATTTTTTTTTGTAATTTACCCTTTTTTTATTTGAAAATTCTGGAGGAGATTTTGGGGAATTTGAGAGAAAAGTTATATTATTTTGATAATTCCACCATATATAATAGTCCACAACTCCCCCATTATCCCACCTTACAGTAACCATGGACCTCAATCTAGCTATAATACACAAGTATAAAGTTAACTAACATACTCCATAACATGTTAAACCTTAGACAAATAACGATACTGGACAAACAAGTCAAATTGAACGGATCAAATGAATTAATTGGACATCAAATAGGGAATAGTACAGTGATGTACCTTCGTTTAGTAACCAAAACGTTTCAGATTTGATACTTGTAGTGGAACTATCCGAACCCCTATAAATAAACTGTAGTGCGAACGAAGTTACACTGGCCCAAGATCGCACAACCAATACCGGTGGAGATAACTCAAATAACAACTCACACTCTAAATACAATTATACGTGGAAGACACTTACAAAACTTAGGTATCATACGTTGTGGATACACTCACTCACAAGTACACATGAGGAGAGGACTCGCTCAGGACTCGCTCACTTGACACGCATATGACTGACTCTATTTATAGACCAACAAGGAAGAATCTACATAACTTAATGTAAGACAACAATCCAAATTAATTAAGACAATCAAAACTTCTACTCTACGGAAAACAAACACACGTAATCTAGAGCCTTCCCTACTAATACTTCTTGACAATACTACCATAATTAACTTCACTTCCTCTCGGCCACTAGATAACGTTCCACTAAATCAACTTTAATATTCAACAACCATTTAGGATTTCTATTTTATTATAATAAATTCATGAGTCTTCCTTATAATAAAAAAAATCTAGATATTTAGGATTTTAATTTTATTATAATAAGCCCACGTATCTCCTTTATAACTGAAAAAAAAAATTTAATGGACATAGCAGACACTAGACAATAATATGATCAAATAGAGGAATCAACAAGCTGGACATCAACCTAAGAAGAAATTGAAGTCGAATGGCAAGCAGCAAACAAATGCATAAACTGAGAAAAACCTAGAGGAGGATCAATATTCATAGCTCAAACAAAATATTCGATACTCAAGGCACGACCCCTACTAACCTTCGTCATAAAATCAGGATTTTTCTTGAACTGATTACCAATAAAAAAAAAATCCAACGAAGTACCAAATTCCTAAAGCGTACTTCGTACATATTCGTACATGCAATGGTTTAAACAAAAGTTAGACGCACTACAAATAAATTGGCATTTACTGACGGCTTGTTTCCATCAGTAAAAACCCAAAAAACAATCAGTAAAACGCCTGTGGTCCTATTCTGATGGTTAAAGTAACTATACCTAGTTTTTATGACCATCAGAATAGGTCTCGTGGCTATAGATATATACCAGCAGCATAATCATCAATAAATGTCAAATTTTTACCTTAAGTAATTTCTGTCATTACAAACCCTAAAAGTATCAGTAAAACTATTGCCGTTCTGACAGATATGTCATCGATAAAACATTGTTTTTAAGGTCAATCCTCTTATTTCCAACTTTTACCGACGATTACTCGTCATAATAGATTTTACTTGACTGACAGATTATTTGTAACTAAATGACCTTTTTATTTTTGCGAGTATGGTGATGGATGGCAGAGTTTCACTAATGGAAATTTATAGAACGATCACAAAAATTTCAAAATAAGCAAGTTTGTATCAATATTTGGAATTGAAAAAAATTTATGAAACCTACATTATTTTTTATGTATGATTTTTTTTGAGACCACGAGTATACTCAACCTATAGATTGAAATTAATCTCATTTGCGCATCAATTTGGTACTGGCTGTGAGGAAGAATTAATCGAAAATAAAAGGAAAGGTTTTGGTGGAGGGAACTCTCTTATTCACCTCTATAGCTTTTTACTTGTGTATGTGGTGTATATATATGTAAGAAGGATTTCTATAGATTTCTATGGCACGTAAGGAAAGAATCAAATCGTAACCAAAATTAGTCAATATCAAATCATAACAATATCAACTCCTTATTTGACTGATAATCTTTCATTATTTTTCGAGGATCATATCTCAGTAATTACATTCAATGGATTTAATTATATATTTTTAGTTAATCGTTATTTCATGCACATTAGATCAGTGATAGTAGATTAAAAGAGCATGGCAACCTCGAATTAACTGATGGAAATATGCATCAGTGATGCAGTAGAGACTAAAATTATTGACGGGTGCTTGTGCCATCACAATATACCACAATACTGACAGATGCTTTGTTCATTGGCAAATGCAGTCTATAGTGGCAGCGATCTTCTCAGTATAGGTAGTCTTTACTGATGAGAAAATTTATCGACAGTAATGTTCCTACTACAGTGACACTTTGGTGGACTGTAGGTAAATCAGCAGTTTTATAGCCACAGATTTCTGTTGCTGCCACTAAAGGGCACGCTTTTTGTGACATTCCTAGCTGTGAATAAAAATTCTGTCACTGGATGGCAATTATTTTGTGGTGACGAGCGATAAAAGAGTATACTCATTCACTAAAGAAAAGAAAAGGAAAGAGTATCACTCATGCACATCCTGGGTGATATGGACCAAGCCCGAGTGATCAGAATTTGGCCGGAATGAGGTGTCCCCCCAATTCCGGTGAGAGGAGAGAGAGAGAGTGAGTGATTGTAGAGAGAGAAGGTCTGGGTGCGGGAATGATTAGTTGCCTCCGCTTCCCGCCTATTGCCCTTTTTATACTGAGTTCATCACCGAACTTACGTCTTCTCAGCCTTTAGCCATGGGGCTGGGCTTATTCATTATTGGGCCGAGTCCTACCAATTCCTATTTTCCCATTTTATATCTATGTCCTTGTCAGTGGGTGCATCGCTGCCATAGTATAATTAATTTCGCTTCCAATTATTATTCAAGAGAATCACTTCCCGATTTATTCTTAAGACGTTATGTATCTTCATAATTACTCATCAAAACGCGATTCCATATATTATCTTTAATCATTGCAAGTCCTAATTCGTGTATATATATTTATATATATATATATGCACCAACTTACATTACTTTTAGGAAAGACTCATCCGAAATATCAAAAGTCATAGGAGACATGGGATCGATGAATAGGTTTTGCTCTCTGATGATCTTCCTCATCATCAGCACTGAACTATCTACTCTCAGTCTTGTGGCTGCACAAGTCGACTTCATGAGATGCGCGACTGGAATAATTGACCACGATTGTGCACATTTCTTACGCAGGAGGGTGGCTTATAACACTGGGCTTCCACCGCCCGATGACTGCTGCACCGCACTTGTCGAGATCGGGAAGCCCTGCCACGATGCGTTCACACATGTATGGCAATCTTTTACATTTCTCTATATCCCCTATTTCCCTTTGATTACAAATCGGTGAAATTAGTTTCATTGAAATGATTTTCTTTTTTTAAATAGTTTAAGCTTAAGAAACACGACTACGTGGGGACCGAAGCGGATTTGCTTCGAAGGAGCGATGAAGTTTGGAATGAGTGCGTTAATGTTGTGGAATTCGTCTTCCCTCCTGCCGAGGCTCCTAATCATTTTTACTGATCGTGCGATCCATTCGGAATGAAATCTTCCACCTAGAGGGAGCACGAAATACATGGAGCACCTGACGACAACAGTTTTCTAATTCGTTCAAGTGATTCTGAACTTTGTAGTACGTCCTTGAGAGTTTCATTGGATGATAAATTACATTGGAAAAGTATAGTCAAATCCCAATCAATAAGAAGTTTCATTGATATATACGCATCTGATCTTTTTGTCAAAGCAGATTGCTTTCGCTCATTATTATTTTAATTTGTAAATAATTATGTATGTTATGTCCACTATTGAGCCAAAACGGGAAGATAATGTATTTTTCGGTTAGGGTCGAGTGCTCTTTCAATCGATCATGGTCTGGAAAATTGTCTCCTCTGAGACAATTTTCATATGCGAAAGTGTAACAGTGAGATTCCCGATTGTTTTGGGTGGGGAAATATATTCTGCTGTGTTTAGTTCAACTATAATATCTAGAGAGGATTGGTTGTCCGATATTGAAAAATAAAAAAGAGAAACCTTGATATATGAAATTGGAAGATTTGACCAGTTATCGGGTTAAGTTTTTGAGTTGGATAAGTGCCTAACTATTTTTAGGTTCGGTTACAAATTTTGCAAAATAAATTTAATGTTCATTAAGCACACGAGATTTTACTCAGAATTGAAAATCTTTACTAATTGGATAATCAATTAATATAAATGAATTTGCATGACCGCAATATAGCCAACCTCCTCCGATAGCCAATAACGTACTTAATATGCGGAAGTCCAATGAGTCTAAGTAATATAATTCAAGTCATGTCATCCTGCTAAGAGGCAAAACTCTCACAACTAGTGGATCTTTTCAATGCACAATACTTGAATCCAAGATTTTGTTGAGAGATAACAATCACCGAATTGCTCAAACCAATCCATGTTGATTAATAATGTACTTAATTAATTCACTATATTTGGTCGTTGGGTTTAGCATAGGGATGGGGATGGAAGAGGTGGGACTTGAAATGTCAAGGATATAAGATATACTAATCCAGCTTTTAGGGGTGTACTAAGGATTGAGATATAAAATGTAAATGACAAATACATCCATAGATTATTATCATAAGATATCTTTAAATTAAACAAAAATCTGAAATAAAAAAGAACAATCGAGGAGGTGGAGAGGGGCAGTGGGGCCCTAACACTGGCCACCACCGCCCTCGGGAGGATGCTAGCAAATGCATGGCTCGTCGGAGGATGAAATGAGTAGATCATTTTGAAATGAGTAAATCATATTTAAAGCGCACTTCACAAAATATAAACGACAATATAAAAAATGATGACAAGAATAAATATGTCTATGGTTGAGTTTAAATTAAAACTCCCATTGAAAAATCAAAAAGAAAGACATGGACTTATAAGAAGAATGAGTTTCACCACGTATCAACCTTAAAATGTTGGATTATACATCATTATAAGCTATTATACAAAAAAATAGAAAAACCACAACAGTATTGACATGATAAATCATACTGAATTTTAATAGATAGAGAAGTCCTTACTTTGTGTTTAGCGTCAATGAAGATTCAATAAAAAAATAATGTTGAAATAATGATTATGATGTTAATATATCTAGAAAGTTTTATCAATTTGAATTACTCTATATAAAAAAAACATAATTAAAAATTATATAAAGTTATAGATAAAATTTTGTGTCCTTATACTAATAGAAATTGTCTAAATAAGTAGACGTTTAGATTTTGTAAAAGGAATTGTAAAATCATCTAATATGAAAAATTATTTGAACTATGAAAAATAGACCAGTAACGAGGTACAATCACTGCTTAAAAAATAATACCATATATTTTGTAGGTTGTTTTCTGTATTTTATTGTTTTAATTATTTGAGTTTATACAATAAGATCAATTAAAGATAGTAATGATAGTTATTTTATAATAAGGAATTTGTTCTTCACAAATTCATGAACAGTCCAAGTCCATTATCTTTTGCTATTATTATCATTAAAATTTGCGGATGTGACCATGAAATTTTCAACATGGTTCCTTCATTTTCATGTCATTTCACCTTGATAAGGTGGTCATTAAACTAACTATTAAAAAACGTATGTAACCGTCGCCCAATGATCTACAAGATTCGTTTCAATTCCTAATATTATGAATCAATTATGAGGGGTAAACTAATAAGTAAGCTATTACCATATTAATTACTCTTCAAATCCACTAGACTTTTATTCCATCATCTATCATTTGGAGGCTTTCTTCATTAATGATATACAAATATATGTATATTTATATATATATGCATAAAAATTCTATTAGAGAAATTAACGAGAGATTCAAGCAACAATGGTAAAGAAGGACAGTCTCCTCTCAGCCATCGTCACATTGCTGTTAATATGTGGGGCACTTGCCATCGAGGCAAAGTCGATCCCACCACCTTGGGTAGGGAAACACCTTCCTCCCGAACCGGTGAGGGGCCTTTGGAGGTTCTTGAGGCAGTGCGGAAGGACACTTACTAATGAGTGCGGGCAGATAGTGTACGAGTATGTCTTCTATGTTCGGAATGATATCACGAAAGACTGCTGCAATAAACTTGTAAAGATGGGCGAGAAGTGCAACAGAGCAGCAGCTTACGGGCTCTCGCGTGTCCCGATATATAGACCATGGAGGGGGAATATCTATGAGAGGAGTGTTGAGGCTTACAACATCTGCCTCAGGGGAAAGGGCAAGCCTCTAAAGCCCTGAGTTAACCTCGAATTAAATTGTTCTAGTGGTGGTAATTTCGAGATTGGAGAGGAGTGATTGTCTGCGACTTCGGCAAGTATTAGATTATGCTGCTTGTTGGATGATAAATTACACTGGAAAAGCATAGTCAAATCCCAATCAATAAAGTTTCTTTTGTTGAGTAATCAATAAGTTTCATAAATATGTATGTATCAGATCGTTCTGTTTAGTCACTGCCGACCGTGACCACCGGAAAATACCCACATTTATTGGGAGTCTAGACCCCATAATTTCATAGTTCATTGTCAGTAATACGCGAGAAATCCTGACTCTCATTGAAACCTATTACTTTTTTAGGATTCTTCTGAAAGAGGGACACCGCCCCCACTAAAAATTGAATTTTCTTTTTCACCCATTAACACGGTTAGACATTATTTTGAAACACCTGTAATTACAATCAATGAAACAAAATGACTTAAATTAAAACCTTTACCGTGTCGAACACATTATAACTAAAAGGTCGTATAAAAAACTATAAAGTAAAATACACCAACCTCCGTAAAAGTTTTGTGAAATGACGGTCAACCCCATTTGTTAAAAACTCTATATTCACGCTCCAATTGACCAAGTTGACCGGCTATCTTCAGACAACGTTAGGAAATTACATATTTTCTCTTCCCAGAAGAGAGCTCCGGCATCAATTATGCTTCTCTTCTCACCCGAAAGTTACCATTTAACAAAACTTGGCAAGGAAATGATGAGCCGAATTCATATTTTTCTTGCATTTTCTGGTGCGCTAAAGTACCCAGAAAATCTTGGACGAAAATGAATATGTCTGGGCCATGAAATCAAAATGCCTTCTTATACTGCTATATTCTTATCGATCGAAAGCTTGATTTTTCTGAAAATGTTAACTTTTTGTAAACTCTGGCTTGAGAAAATTGTTGAGAAATTTAACAAAATCATGACTCTCACCCCATAAAAATAGGATAATCAAATCTAACTTTGTACACTTGCAATGGAATTGCTTCATTTGTATATCGTTTTGTAAAAACAAATCGGTGAGTTCGGCAACTGTGCAGCCAGGTTTGCCAACAGCTTTAAAAGGGCCTCTCTTCTCTTCTGATCAGATTGGCCACAACTGTGAAAAACCTTAGCCCCAAATGCAGGCTCTGCTCTTATTTTATGTCCACAAAAAGTCCAAATTAAGTTCTTTTACATACAAATGGATTTAATACTAACTGGAATATCATCCTCAAACTTCCAGCAAATTATATATGTCAGCACCTAATTTCGGTCCATCGGCTCCAAGGGGGGCAAAATTATCATTTCCCAATTTATTACCTTTTCTAAAAAAAAAAAAAAAAAAATTACTGTTCCGGACGGCCGGGCAGCCGCCGACCGGATCCGGAAATTCGGGATCTCCGCGATTTCCTCCCCGAAATCTGCGGAAATCCCGGAAAAATTGGCAATTAAAGGGAGGAGAATCCTCCTTGTTTTGGGGCAGCTCATTCTCGGGATCTTGGGGGGAAAGAGAAAAAAAAAAGAAAACGCAACCGCCGAAAAAACTTCACCGTTTTCCGGCGACCGCCACCCAACCCGATCCAAACTTGACCAAACTTCATTTCCCACATGCATTCGACCTCCTGAGTCCATTTCCGGTGTTAGTTTTGCGATTTGAGGCTTCTAAATGGCCTAATCAACACTGTCCAGAACGGAAAACTCCACCGTTTTCCGGCGACCGCCACCCAACCCGATCCAAACTTGACCAAACTTCATATCCCACATGCATTCGACCTCCTGAGTCCATTTCCGATGTTAGTCTTGTGATTTGAAGCTTCCAGCTTGCCAAAATCGCCCTGTCCAGAGGACATATTCACGGTTTTCCCGGGCTTCCTCGACATTTCCACCACCTCACGACTATGGCAAGTCGTGCCATCATTTCCTAAGGGTTCCTCATGACCCTCACTCTCCCCCGTGACGAGGTGGTCACGTGCCGAGAGCCGCTCAACCGCGCACCACCGCCATTTCTCTCTTTTCTCCTTTTACAGATTTTTCCAGTTTTTACCGGTTTTCTTTGCATCTCTCAGGCAAATAGACATGTCTAATCTTCATGAAACCACTGCAGGCACGATCCTCAGTCAGTTAGGATTCCAATGCCGCCGACCTTGCCTCAAAATTCCATCGGGAGCCTCCGTGGCGACGTCCGACCCGACTTGTGCCAGTCGGGCCTGTTCCTCTGGTCGTCTTTTCTGATCCGAACTTTGAAGGGACGCACGGGTCAGTTCGGGTTGAATATCGCTACGAGCCACCTATCACTGTGCTCCTCAGTCAGTTAGGATTCCAATGCCGCCGACCTTGCCTCAAAATTCCATCGGGAGCCTCCGTGACGACGTCCGACTCGACTTGTGCCAGTCGGGCCTGTTCCTCTGGTCGTCTTTTCTGATCCGAACTTTGAAGGGACGCACAGGTCAGCTCGGGTTGAATCTCGCTACGAGCCACCTATCACTGTGCTCCTCAGTCAGTTAGGAGTCCAATGCCGCCGACTTTGCCTCAAAATTCCATCGGGAGCCTCCGTGGCGACGTCCGACCCGACTTGTGCCAGTCGGGCCTGTCCACCCTTCCAGTCGGGTCTGTTGCTACCATTCGGGTCTGTGCAAGCCAAAACAGCCCAAACCCGACTCGGCAACGGTCCAGCCCGACTCTTGAAGGCCCTATCCCGCATCTCGGGACTAGCCCATTATTTCTCTGTTGCAGGTCCGGCCCAGTCCGCCAACTTCGGCCCATCCATCCTTCCGAAGCCCAATCTTCCATTCGGCCCAGTCCATTCCATCGGAGTTCGGCCCAATCCAGCTCAGACCGGCCCGATATTGTTCAGACCGGCCCGGTCAAACTCACCCAGCATATCTTTGACTTTTTTTTTATTTTTTTTATTTACAGAATCACCCCTCAACTTTCCGAACTAGGTAAATTCTCAACTTAGTGGCATGATTAGGGCTCATTTCCTGAATATTATTGTTTGCTTGATGGATATGATGTGCAGTGTATGTTCTTGAGTCGCGTGGGTGATCGGATTTTTCCCGAACTCGATTTTACGAACTTTCTGTTTCGTCACATTTCAGTCCATAGGACGTATTTTATTTTTTAAGATCTGCCCCGAATTTCAAAATCATTTTCAATCAAGCCCCGGTCACTTTATCATTTTTCAATCAGTCCTTGAATTTTCCAGAATTGTTCTAGCATTCCAAGAAACTTTCCGAGTTATTTCAGTTTAGTCCTCGGGCCTTTTTTTATCTTTCAGATCAGTCCTGATTTTCAATTTCATTTGAAATAAGTCCTAGGGCATTTTCAGTAGTTTGTTTTTTAAATCAGTCCCCATCTTTTATGATTTGCAAATCAGTCCCCCATCTTTCGGAATTTATAAATCAGTCCCCCATCTTTCGAAATTTACAAATCAGTCCCCCATCTTTTAAAATCGTTCAATTCAGTCCTCTGGACATTTTCCAAAGATATCCAATCGCTTTTCCTACTTGGATTCCCCATCGATAACGCACATGCCTCGTTTAAATAATTTTGTTTATGTAATTATGTGTATGCAACATGATAATACGTGCTCTTTGCAACATGTACTTTTCTGTTATTTGTTGTATTCATCGCAGTTCAAGCCTGAACTCATAGGAAACGATATCACGGGGTCCAACGCCCATGCACATTGAGAGCGCGCAACCCGAGTGCGGCATCGGGTCTTGCCTCGACTCAACGTCCCAATCTTAGTGATGTCTAAGTGGAAAGGCAACTCGGATAGGATGAATGAGTCGTGGTCAGGACATGACCCGGGAGCTCGACCTGTCCCACGGCTGTCTCAAGAATCAAACGATTCTTCTGTTATCCGTCGGTCCGGTCGGACCCGACCACCGGCTCCATGAGCCCGCGTTGCATTATTTTCGATTTCGGTCTTTTCCAAACCATACGGTGAGCATGAGTGAAATAACGGCCGAACACGAACCAACCGGGATTCAGTCATTGTAATTTATATTTGAGAGAACAATGTAAGGGTTTTACGATGCATATTTAGTCATGTAATAATCCCGGTCGGAAAGTGGACGGTCGGAGTGTTCCTTCGAATTTACGGTGTCAAAACGCGTAAGATGAGCGGAACTTAATCATGTGGTAAATAAATAAAAGGGCAAGCCTAGCAAGCTAGAGTACCGAAAGGGCGTGTGGGATATAGGCCCACACGTAATAGAACCCCCGAATTCGGAATTTCCGGTTCCGTACAAGACCATTGCCTTAGCATATTAGGTGTACCCCGTACCCCTAGACCCGGGAAACTTGCCGGCCCTCGACTCTTGGGTCGTAAAATGGCAAGTGGCGACTCCTTCTCACGTGCGTCCGCCGCGCGTCCCCGGGAAGGTGGACACTCCCAAGCCGCGTTGCATTTAGGCGCGCGCATTGCGTGCCCCGACGAGACGAAATTCGGGTGCGCACAGCTTGGCGACTCCGCTGGGGACACTTAGAGGGTTCGGGCTCGTTCTCGCTTGCTTTGTCTGCTTGTTTATTTATCGCTTTCCGCAATTTTTCGCTTATCTACTTTACGCACTTTTATTTCTCGCACACGCATTGCATATCATACTAGCTTATAGGTACCCATGGGTCGCGTCCCACGACCGGTAATAGGAGCATAGGTTAGATAGGGGTTCGAAGTAGGGGTACGGCGCACAGTTCGACTGCCGCTTAGGCCTTGAAAAGAATCCCGCTCGGTTTCAAGGAATTGATACCCTTGAGTCGGGAGCCCCCATCCTTATGTAGCACGGTCCTTGTAGCGCTAAAACCATACATTCTGCAGGAGCTCCATGCCATCCTCCAACTCGGCTTCGACAAACAGTCTGTTGAGTCGGCCTGCGTGCCACTTGAGTCTTTTCTATTTCAAGAGCAATGTATCTTGTAATTTGTATTAAGCCGTGGGCATTCACTTTTTTTCGCACACTCGCATCATCTGTTTTACAAAATTAGGGTGTCATTCATATGGATGAGTCCTAAGTCAGTCTTCCTTTCGTCTTGGTAAGAGACGCCTTGCTCGGTCTCTTGTTCGTACCTCGACAAAGTCCATCAACACACGAGGTTCCCACCGAGTCTCCACAAACCAAGTCCGGCACACCTGTCAGGACACCCCCCACTTCAGGCACATCCACCATAGTCGACCTCACCTACAACATGATCGATCACCTTCGTCGCTAACGTCCCACCATGCAAGTGAGTGAAGACCTTCTTCGCAGGTAGACCAATCACGACTTTCACGGCAGGGCAAGCCGTGACCCGAGGACCAATGCACCTTCCTTGGCAAAGCCAGCTTCTCACTAATCGCAACTAATCGTCATCGCGTGATCGCGCACACGTCTCTTCGCGCAACTGAGCACATCCGCCAGCACAACCGAGTGCGTCCTCCCGCGTCGTACGAGCATGCCTTCACTTTACCCGTGCATACACCCCGGCACGCTCGCACGACGCCTACCAGGCTAGTTCGATCCCCTACGCTTTTGCGTTAAAATTGCGAACATAGTTTGCTCTTTCATCGTTCCCTTTTCCCATTGCAGGAAATAACCAACAAGAAGGCAACATGAATCCAAACGACCACAATCGAGACATGAAACACTTCTCTGCTACCTCCTTGGACTCCAAACACTCAAGACCGACTGTCCCTCCATGAAAGATCACAGGACATGGCATGTCCCAGCCCACCCGCCACGAAGCTTCTAACACAATCACGCTGCCGATCGAAGAATGGGCCCAACTCACCCCGCATGACCGGCGAGTCGTGCAAACCTTCGCGGAGAGCATCGCCGCGTGATCATATGCACATCTCTCCGCAAGACCTTGCGCATCTACTAGCGACTAAACGCGCCCCACACATGTCCAAGCATGTTCACACCAACTCATACACGCATGCTCAACATATCAATGCATGTCTCTTGGTGTGCTCGCACGACACCTACCAGGCCAGTTCGCTTCCCTACACTCTTGCATTGAAATCTTGAACAGTTTTATGCTCTTTCATTGTTTTCCTTTCCCATTGCAGGAAATTCTCAACAAGAGGACAGCCTGTATACTAGGCGACCGCAATTGAGACAACAAACGTCTCTCATCCAGCTCCTTCGAATTTCAACACTAAGTCCCCATCCTTGCTTCACAAAGCAAGACCGCAAGAAAAATCAGAGTCATCGCTTTGCAGTGCCCTGCACTGTTCCTCTGCATTGACCTTTATTTTTGCATCTCTTGCACTTTCCTATCAACCCCGCATTTATTGCATCGGGCTTCGGCCCCGCATCGGGCTCCGACCCCGCATTTACTGCATCGAGCTTCGGCCTCGCATCAGGCTCCGGCCCTGCATCGGGCTCCAGCCCCGCATTTACTGCATTAGGCTTCGGCCCCGCATCGGGCTCCGGCCCTGCATTTACTTTTGGGTTTCGGCCCTGCATCGGGCTCCGACCCCACTTTTGGGCTTTGGCTCCTCATCGGGTCTCGGTCCCGCATTTGCTGCTTTTGGGCTCCGGCCCCGCATTTACTGCTTTTAGGTTTTGACACCTCGCATTTACTGCTTTCAGGCTCATCTAAAATCCAAAATCGACTTGGATTCAAATTCATCCAAGCAATACTCCGAGGAGCAAGTCTAATCCTTCCACTGCAAAGACCGAAAGTGACAGCTCCACAAAACATTGCATGACCTAACTCTCGATCGTAGGAGATACCAGCATGGTCATGCCTCCGATCAAAGAATGGATCTCACCCGTCCTCTGCCGTCGCCGCTGACTAAGCACTGGAACAACATGCGCAGTCTTCTTTAAACTCTCTTTTGCTTTAATTTAAATGCATTCCCACAAATGGGCTCCCGACATGAACAAAAATCCTTCAACGGAGCATTAGAACGGTCTTTGCGACACCCTATTAGTTCTGTTGGACCTGTTCGACTAACCTGTCCTCAAGGGACCCGGCTCCTCGAGCCCTCCGTAGGACGGCTGCGCAAGCCTACTTGCAACCAGGGAAAATATGCTTATGTGACCTCAGTCACGGTCTAACCACTCCAGAGTGGTAATGACCAGATTCTCGGAAACAAATGTCGTCTGCACGCGGCACCCCATGGGTTGCGTGCGGGACAAAAGGGGATTTTCCCATGGGACCACCTCATATTTCTTACCACATATTCACCCGCATAATCGCCTAATGCGTTATCTTCTTTGTCATCATTCACAGGGGCACATTGACCATAGGCAAAGAGCGATACACGAGTTCACCCTTCCCCGAGAACTTGTCTCGGACCCTTTCCTTATACTTTGACAAAGGAGGTGTCCGACGACGAGGTACCCCCTATGAAGCCAATGACAAGGACAATTGAGCGAATAACTCAGCATTGATGCAACCATCTTCCTCGAACATCCAGTGGCTTCAACAGAATACACCTTCCAAGAGGCACACGCTGTAAAGAACAACAAAAGATGATCGGAGACATCGCACAAGGCGCCTGCCACAGGCCACTTCCACAAATGAAGACCGAGGCATCCCCGATCAACATTCGCACCGGGGCAACCTCGGTTCCCTATTCACGGGGCAATTCGACATTTTCTTTTTTTAGACAACAGGGGAAATGACTTGTAAAGTTTGCAAGGACAAAAGACGCGAAGTTCGACTTTCGAGTGCACAAGAATCAGACTTCTGAGAAAACCAGCCCTCACAAAATTGGGCTAGGGCAAAGAAGTACATCAAGTCTCCACGGGGCAAAGCACACCAAAGCGACCACGCAATGCAAAGTCGAGGAGTTTCCAACAAATACACGGGGAACAAAACAAACCCCAGCTGCAAGAAAAAAAAAAGAGCGGAAAGAAGCGGGAAAAACCCGCCAATGAAGAGAGAGAGAAAAGATGCGGGAAAAACCCGCCAATGAACAAAACAAGGCACCGCCGAGATGTAAAACTCCGGCACCGCTAATTTGAAGAAGAAATCAACAAACCCTGACAAAAAGGGGAAGCAGCAGACGCAACTCCTCGACGGAGACAGAACGTAACGCACTCGGAGATCGAATTATTTGAACCATTCACCCTTGCAAACTCGAGAGACAAAAGAATCGAGCCTGCTAGGTCGAAAACCCCTCGAGGCGATCTAGGCAAAAGTTAGGGCAAAAGAGAGGCACGACTGAAAATCCCGAGGCGGGCAGTCTTGGCAAAAGGAGAGTTCATCCCCTTTAGGTTGAGAGGTACGGCCCCGAGGTGGGTGACCGTAGCAAAAGGAGAGTAAAACGAGAGATAAACAAAATAGTCACCTTGGGCCTTCGCACACTTCGCGGACCAGGGCTCCCCAAGGGAAATGGCCAGGTTATCTACTCCAACACGATCCCCGATTGGCTATCCTACCGAACTCAACCATCCAAGGCGGATTCTTCTTCAAGCAAAGCGGGCGACCAAGCACGCAATCCAAACAGTTCAAGACAGCCAACACTAACCGAAGGACGGAAGAGAAGGGGGTACATCTCACGGCAAGCGTGAACTCGTGTATCCTTTTAGCCTGGGGCAACGCGTTCCCCCCAAGCTTTCTCTTTTCTGTTTGTCTTTGCTTTACTCCAGAATGGGTCACAGCCACCCTTCAACAGGCTACCACAAAGCCGAAATCTCAGACATTCCTTTCTGAGGTCTAGTCATAGTATTCTGGAAATGGTCAGACCGAGCCTGATCAAATCTAGGCAAAAAAATCCCCACGCGGGTCACAAGCGCAGCCGCCCTTCGAGATCTTGACGAGAAGGGTCCTAAGTTCACAGGCGCGTCGAACAACCGATAGAGCCGCTTGGGCACCTTTGAGAACGTCTCGATATGCCCATGTAAGGCCAACAGGAGCCCCGGAGGCCTCGCATCGGGGCCTCAGAAAGCTGGACCCCCATTTGCATCCCCAAAGCAAAAACTCTTCACGAGTCGCCCAGGCGACCCGAAACCGAAGAGCATGCGTCGCGAACACATCCTTTTACCTGTGCTTGTAAATTGCTAGTGATTCCATGACTTACTAATGATGCCAGGATCACAGGTACAACAAGGGCAAGAACTACGGCAGACTCTGATCCCCGGTCCAAGAGGGTACGTAGGCGCTCTCAGAGCTCGAGTCCCGCATCGCTAGACGTCGATCCCTAGCAAATGAACAACCGCCCAGCCAGTAACGAGCAACCGCCTCGCAAGCAAAGTCCCAGTGGCGAGACCGGGGCATTCCCAGCAAGCAATCGCTTCAGCGGCGAGACCAGCTGCCAGCAAGAACAACAAACAATCGATCTAACAGCATGGTCGGCTTCCAGCAGATCAAACACACTGCCGTCCCAGGGGCAAAGCACCGACGAAGCAACTTCATTGCGGTAACAACGTCAGTCGACAGCAGCACCGCCTCTCAATGATAACATTCACAAGCTACTGGGGCATCCTCGATACGCATGGAACCACAAGGGACATCTCCTCCTTAACAGACTCACGATTGCCTCACACGGCCGATCACAATCTCAAATCGAGTAGATGGTCCTCTGTGGTCACCTGATGTCATTCCCTTGCGACTTTCCCACCACGTAACAGTCGGCATCCCGCGTCGCCACACATGACTACAGTTCAACGTCAAGCGCTATCGTCTAACATGGACTCCTGCCTCCATATGCTCTATCCCCTTCCTACCAAGTTTGCATTTACTTTTTTACCACTTTTCGGACTTCGCGTCCAGGACTTCGTGTCCACATTTATTACTCTTCGGACTTCACGTCCACATTTACTGTTTTTCGGACTTCGCGTCCAGGACTTCGTGTCCATCTTTATCGCTTTTCGGACTTCGCGTCCAGGACTTCGTGTCCATCTTTATCGCTTTTCGGACTTCGCGTCCAGGACTTCGTGTCCACATTTATTCCTTTTCGGACTTCGCGTCCAGGACTTCGTGTCCATCTTTATCGCTTTTCGGACTTCGCGTCCAGGACTTCGTGTCCACATTTATTGCTTTTCGGACTTCGCGTCCAGGACTTCGTGTCCATCTTTACTGCTTTTCGGACTTCGCGTCCAGGACTTCGTGTCTATCTTTATCGCTTTTCGGACTTCGCGTCCAGGACTTCGTGTCCATCCTTACTGCTTTTCGGACTTCGCGTCCAGGACTTCGTGTCCACCTTTATCGCTTTTCGGACTTCGCGTCCAGGACTTCGTGTCCATCTTTATCGCTTTTCGGACTTCGCGTCCAGGACTTCGTGTCCATCTTTACTGCTTTTCGGACTTCGCGTCCAGGACTTCGTGTCCATCTTTATCGCTTTTCGGACTTCGTGTCCAGGACTTCGTGTCCATCTTTATCGCTTTTCGGACTTCGCGTCCAGGACTTCGTGTCCACATTTACTGCTTTTCGGACTTCGTGTCCACATTTACTGCTTTTCGGACTTCGCGTCCAGGACTTCGAGTCCACATTTATTGCTTTTCGGACTTCGGGTCCAGGACTTCGTGTCCACCTTTACCGCTTTTCGGACTTCGCGTCCAGGACTTCGTGTCCACCTTTACCGCTTTTCGGACTTCGCGTCCAGGACTTCGTGTCCATCTTTATCTTTTTTCGGACTTCGCGTCCAGAACTTCGTGTCCATCTTGACCACTCTTCGGACTTCGCGTCCACATTTACTGCTTTTCGGACTTCGCGTCCAGGACTTCGGGTCCATCTTTACTGCTTTTCGGACTTCGCGTCCAGGACTTCGCGTCCATCTTTATCGCTTTTCGGACTTCGCGTCCAGGACTTCGTGTCCATCTTTATCGCTTTTCGGACTTCGCGTCCAGGACTTCGTGTCCATCTTTATCGCTTTTCAGACTTCGCGTCTAGGACTTCGTGTCCACATTTACTGCTTTTCGAATTTCGTGTCCTTCTTTACCGCTTTTCGGACTCCGCGTCCAGGACTTCGTGTCCATCTTTACTGCTTTTCGGACTTCGTGTCCATCTTTACTGCTTTTCGGATTTCGTGTCCATCTTTACTGCTTTTCGAACTTCGTGTCCATCTTTACTGCTTTTCGGACTTCGTGTCCATCTTTACCGCTTTTCGGACTTTGTGTTCAAGACCCTGTGTCCATCTTTACTGCATTTTGGACTTCGCGTCCACATCTACTGCATTTTGTACTTCGCGTCCACATCTACTGCATTTTGGACTTCGTGTCCACATTCATTGCATTCCGAATTTCGTATCGTGTCTACTACATTCCGGACTTCAGGTCCTCATTTATTGCTTTCCGGACTTCGTGTCCACATTCATTGCATTACGAACTTCGTGTCCGAGTCTACTACATTCCGAACTTCGTGTCTGCATTCACTGCATTTTGGACTTCGCGTCCGCATCTATTGCATTTTTGACTTCGTGTCCACATTCATTACATTCCAGAATTCGTGTCCGCATTTACTACCTTTGGACTTCGTGTCTTTCAAGTATGCGTCTACATTTACTAATTTATGGTTTTTACCATTTTGCTACAGGCCTACATATTAGCACAAACAAGGAGAATGGCCAGACGATCGCCAGGACCAAACTTGGTGCTTCTCATAGTCTTTGGCTGCATCCTCCATCCGAGCATACAACCAAAGAGGGGCAAGCTGTCAGCACCTAATTTCGGTCCATCGGTATCCTAACTATTTTTAGGTTCGGTTACAAATTTTGCAAAATAAATTTAATGTTCATTAAGCACACGAGATTTTACTCAGAATTGAAAATCTTTACTAATTGGATAATCAATTAATATAAATGAATTTGCATGACCGCAATATAGCCAACCTCCTCCGATAGCCAATAACGTACTTAATATGCGGAAGTCCAATGAGTCTAAGTAATATAATTCAAGTCATGTCATCCTGCTAAGAGGCAAAACTCTCACAACTAGTGGATCTTTTCAATGCACAATACTTGAATCCAAGATTTTGTTGAGAGATAACAATCACCGAATTGCTCAAACCAATCCATGTTGATTAATAATGTACTTAATTAATTCACTATATTTGGTCGTTGGGTTTAGCATAGGGATGGGGATGGAAGAGGTGGGACTTGAAATGTCAAGGATATAAGATATACTAATCCAGCTTTTAGGGGTGTACTAAGGATTGAGATATAAAATGTAAATGACAAATACATCCATAGATTATTATCATAAGATATCTTTAAATTAAACAAAAATCTGAAATAAAAAAGAACAATCGAGGAGGTGGAGAGGGGCAGTGGGGCCCTAACACTGGCCACCACCGCCCTCGGGAGGATGCTAGCAAATGCATGGCTCGTCGGAGGATGAAATGAGTAGATCATTTTGAAATGAGTAAATCATATTTAAAGCGCACTTCACAAAATATAAAGGACAATATAAAAAATGATGACAAGAATAAATATGTCTATGGTTGAGTTTAAATTAAAACTCCCATGGAAAAATCAAAAAGAAAGACATGGACTTATAAGAAGAATGAGTTTCACCACGTATCAACCTTAAAATGTTGGATTATACATCATTATAAGCTATTATACAAAAAAATAGAAAAACCACAACAGTATTGACATGATAAATCATACTGAATTTTAATAGATAGAGAAGTCCTTACTTTGTGTTTAGCGTCAATGAAGATTCAATAAAAAAATAATGTTCAAATAATGATTATGATGTTAATATATCTAGAAAGTTTTATCAATTTGAATTACTCTATATAAAAAAAACATAATTAAAAATTATATAAAGTTATAGATAAAATTTTGTGTCCTTATACTAATAGAAATTGTCTAAATAAGTAGACGTTTAGATTTTGTAAAAGGAATTGTAAAATCATCTAATATGAAAAATTATTTGAACTATGAAAAATAGACCAGTAACGAGGTACAATCACTGCTTAAAAAATAATACCATATATTTTGTAGGTTGTTTTCTGTATTTTATTGTTTTAATTATTTGAGTTTATACAATAAGATCAATTAAAGATAGTAATGATAGTTATTTTATAATAAGGAATTTGTTCTTCACAAATTCATGAACAGTCCAAGTCCATTATCTTTTGCTATTATTATCATTAAAATTTGCGGATGTGACCATGAAATTTTCAACATGGTTCCTTCATTTTCATGTCATTTCACCTTGATAAGGTGGTCATTAAACTAACTATTAAAAAACGTATGTAACCGTCGCCCAATGATCTACAAGATTCGTTTCAATTCCTAATATTATGAATCAATTATGAGGGGTAAACTAATAAGTAAGCTATTACCATATTAATTACTCTTCAAATCCACTAGACTTTTATTCCATCATCTATCATTTGGAGGCTTTCTTCATTAATGATATACAAATATATGTATATTTATATATATATGCATAAAAATTCTATTAGAGAAATTAACGAGAGATTCAAGCAACAATGGTAAAGAAGGACAGTCTCCTCTCAGCCATCGTCACATTGCTGATAATATGTGGGGCACTTGCCATCGAGGCAAAGTCGATCCCACCACCTTGGGTAGGGAAACACCTTCCTCCCGAACCGGTGAGGGGCCTTTGGAGGTTCTTGAGGCAGTGCGGAAGGACACTTACTAATGAGTGCGGGCAGATAGTGTACGAGTATGTCTTCTATGTTCGGAATGATATCACGAAAGACTGCTGCAATAAACTTGTAAAGATGGGCGAGAAGTGCAACAGAGCAGCAGCTTACGGGCTCTCGCGTGTCCCGATATATAGACCATGGAGGGGGAATATCTATGAGAGGAGTGTTGAGGCTTACAACATCTGCCTCAGGGGAAAGGGCAAGCCTCTAAAGCCCTGAGTTAACCTCGAATTAAATTGTTCTAGTGGTGGTAATTTCGAGATTGGAGAGGAGTGATTGTCTGCGACTTCGGCAAGTATTAGATTATGCTGCTTGTTGGATGATAAATTACACTGGAAAAGCATAGTCAAATCCCAATCAATAAAGTTTCTTTTGTTGAGTAATCAATAAGTTTCATAAATATGTATGTATCAGATCGTTCTGTTTAGTCACTGCCGACCGTGACCACCGGAAAATACCCACATTTATTGGGAGTCTAGACCCCATAATTTCATAGTTCATTGTCAGTAATACGCGAGAAATCCTGACTCTCATTGAAACCTATTACTTTTTTAGGATTCTTCTGAAAGAGGGACACCGCCCCCACTAAAAATTGAATTTTCTTTTTCACCCATTAACACGGTTAGACATTATTTTGAAACACCTGTAATTACAATCAATGAAACAAAATGACTTAAATTAAAACCTTTACCGTGTCGAACACATTATAACTAAAAGGTCGTATAAAAAACTATAAAGTAAAATACACCAACCTCCGTAAAAGTTTTGTGAAATGACGGTCAACCCCATTTGTTAAAAACTCTATATTCACGCTCCAATTGACCAAGTTGACCGGCTATCTTCAGACAACGTTAGGAAATTACATATTTTCTCTTCCCAGAAGAGAGCTCCGGCATCAATTATGCTTCTCTTCTCACCCGAAAGTTACCATTTAACAAAACTTGGCAAGGAAATGATGAGCCGAATTCATATTTTTCTTGCATTTTCTGGTGCGCTAAAGTACCCAGAGAATCTTGGACGAAAATGAATATGTCTGGGCCATGAAATCAAAATGCCTTCTTATACTGCTATATTCTTATCGATCGAAAGCTTGATTTTTCTGAAAATGTTAACTTTTTGTAAACTCTGGCTTGAGAAAATTGTTGAGAAATTTAACAAAATCATGACTCTCACCCCATAAAAATAGGATAATCAAATCTAACTTTGTACACTTGCAATGGAATTGCTTCATTTGTATATCGTTTTGTAAAAAAAAATCGGTGAGTTCGGCAACTGTGCAGCCAGGTTTGCCAACAGCTTTAAAAGGGCCTCTCTTCTCTTCTGATCAGATTGGCCACAACTGTGAAAAACCTTAGCCCCAAATGCAGGCTCTGCTCTTATTTTATGTCCACAAAAAGTCCAAATTAAGTTCTTTTACATACAAATGGATTTAATACTAACTGGAATATCATCCTCAAACTTCCAGCAAATTATATATGTCAGCACCTAATTTCGGTCCATCGGCTCCAAGGGGGGGCAAAATTATCATTTCCCAATTTATTACCTTTTCTAAAAAAAAAAAAAAAAAATTACTGTTCCGGACGGCCGGGCAGCCGCCGACCGGATCCGGAAATTCGGGATCTCCGCGATTTCCTCCCCGAAATCTGCGGAAATCCCGGCAAAATTGGCAATTAAAGGGAGGAGAATCCTCCTTGTTTTGGGGCAGCTCATTCTCGGGATCTTGGGGGGAAAGAGAAAAAAAAAGAAAACGCAACCGCCGAAAAAACTTCACCGTTTTCCGGCGACCGCCACCCAACCCGATCCAAACTTGACCAAACTTCATTTCCCACATGCATTCGACCTCCTGAGTCCATTTCCGGTGTTAGTTTTGCGATTTGAGGCTTCTAAATGGCCTAATCAACACTGTCCAGAACGGAAAACTCCACCGTTTTCCGGCGACCGCCACCCAACCCGATCCAAACTTGACCAAACTTCATATCCCACATGCATTCGACCTCCTGAGTCCATTTCCGATGTTAGTCTTGTGATTTGAAGCTTCCAGCTTGCCAAAATCGCCCTGTCCAGAGGACATATTCACGGTTTTCCCGGGCTTCCTCGACATTTCCACCACCTCACGACTATGGCAAGTCGTGCCATCATTTCCTAAGGGTTCCTCATGACCCTCACTCTCCCCCGTGACGAGGTGGTCACGTGCCGAGAGCCGCTCAACCGCGCACCACCGCCATTTCTCTCTTTTCTCCTTTTACAGATTTTTCCAGTTTTTACCGGTTTTCTTTGCATCTCTCAGGCAAATAGACATGTCTAATCTTCATGAAACCACTGCAGGCACGATCCTCAGTCAGTTAGGATTCCAATGCCGCCGACCTTGCCTCAAAATTCCATCGGGAGCCTCCGTGGCGACGTCCGACCCGACTTGTGCCAGTCGGGCCTGTTCCTCTGGTCGTCTTTTCTGATCCGAACTTTGAAGGGACGCACGGGTCAGTTCGGGTTGAATATCGCTACGAGCCACCTATCACTGTGCTCCTCAGTCAGTTAGGATTCCAATGCCGCCGACCTTGCCTCAAAATTCCATCGGGAGCCTCCGTGACGACGTCCGACTCGACTTGTGCCAGTCGGGCCTGTTCCTCTGGTCGTCTTTTCTGATCCGAACTTTGAAGGGACGCACAGGTCAGCTCGGGTTGAATCTCGCTACGAGCCACCTATCACTGTGCTCCTCAGTCAGTTAGGAGTCCAATGCCGCCGACTTTGCCTCAAAATTCCATCGGGAGCCTCCGTGGCGACGTCCGACCCGACTTGTGCCAGTCGGGCCTGTCCACCCTTCCAGTCGGGTCTGTTGCTACCATTCGGGTCTGTGCAAGCCAAAACAGCCCAAACCCGACTCGGCAACGGTCCAGCCCGACTCTTGAAGGCCCTATCCCGCATCTCGGGACTAGCCCATTATTTCTCTGTTGCAGGTCCGGCCCAGTCCGCCAACTTCGGCCCATCCATCCTTCCGAAGCCCAATCTTCCATTCGGCCCAGTCCATTCCATCGGAGTTCGGCCCAATCCAGCTCAGACCGGCCCGATACTGTTCAGACCGGCCCGGTCAAACTCACCCAGCATATCTTTGACTTTTTTTTTATTTTTTTTATTTACAGAATCACCCCTCAACTTTCCGAACTAGGTAAATTCTCAACTTAGTGGCATGATTAGGGCTCATTTCCTGAATATTATTGTTTGCTTGATGGATATGATGTGCAGTGTATGTTCTTGAGTCGCGTGGGTGATCGGATTTTTCCCGAACTCGATTTTACGAACTTTCTGTTTCGTCACATTTCAGTCCATAGGACGTATTTTATTTTTTAAGATCTGCCCCGAATTTCAAAATCATTTTCAATCAAGCCCCGGTCACTTTATCATTTTTCAATCAGTCCTTGAATTTTCCAGAATTGTTCTAGCATTCCAAGAAACTTTCCGAGTTATTTCAGTTTAGTCCTCGGGCCTTTTTTTATCTTTCAGATCAGTCCTGATTTTCAATTTCATTTGAAATAAGTCCTAGGGCATTTTCAGTAGTTTTTTTTTTAAAATCAGTCCCCATCGTTTATGATTTGCAAATCAGTCCCCCATCTTTCGGAATTTATAAATCAGTCCCCCATCTTTCGAAATTTACAAATCAGTCCCCCATCTGTTGGAATTTTCAAATTAGTCCCCAAACTCTTAGAATTTGCAAATCAGTCCCCAAACTTTCGGAATTTCCAAATCGGTCCCCCATCTTTTAAAATCGTTCAATTCAGTCCTCTGGACATTTTCCAAAGATATCCAATCGCTTTTCCTACTTGGATTCCCCACCGATAACGCACATGCCTCGTTTAAATAATTTTGTTTATGTAATTATGTGTATGCAACATGATAATACGTGCTCTTTGCAACATGTACTTTTCTGTTATTTGTTGTATTCATCGCAGTTCAAGCCTGAACTCATAGGAAACGATATCACGGGGTCCAACGCCCATGCACATTGAGAGCGCGCAACCCGAGTGCGGCATCGGGTCTTGCCTCGACTCAACGTCCCAATCTTAGTGATGTCTAAGTGGAAAGGCAACTCGGATAGGATGAATGAGTCGTGGTCAGGACATGACCCGGGAGCTCGACCTGTCCCACGGCTGTCTCAAGAATCAAACGATTCTTCTGTTATCCGTCGGTCCGGTCGGACCCGACCACCGGCTCCATGAGCCCGCGTTGCATTATTTTCGATTTCGGTCTTTTCCAAACCATACGGTGAGCATGAGTGAAATAACGGCCGAACACGAACCAACCGGGATTCAGTCATTGTAATTTATATTTGAGAGAACAATGTAAGGGTTTTACGATGCATATTTAGTCATGTAATAATCCCGGTCGGAAAGTGGACGGTCGGAGTGTTCCTTCGAATTTACGGTGTCAAAACGCGTAAGATGAGCGGAACTTAATCATGTGGTAAATAAATAAAATGGCAAGCCTAGCAAGCTAGAGTACCGAAAGGGCGTGTGGGATATAGGCCCACACGTAATAGAACCCCCGAATTCGGAATTTCCGGTTCCGTACAAGACCATTGCCTTAGCATATTAGGTGTACCCCGTACCCCTAGACCCGGGAAACTTGCCGGCCCTCGACTCTTGGGTCGTAAAATGGCAAGTGGCGACTCCTTCTCACGTGCGTCCGCCGCGCGTCCCCGGGAAGGTGGACACTCCCAAGCCGCGTTGCATTTAGGCGCGCGCATTGCGTGCCCCGACGAGACGAAATTCGGGTGCGCACAATATATATCAAGTTTCCTTGCCTTCATCCAGCAGGAAGCACTGACCTCCATTGTTTTTACTGCCCTTATTTTGATCGGCTGCAATTTTTCGGGTGGAAGTGAATCAGACCCTGTTTTCCGTTTTTCACTGTGCTTTGTGGCATTTCTCTGCTAGAGAAAATCGAGGTTCTGTTTTGCTGCGCTGCTTGTTCTTAATGGAAAGCAGAAACGTGAATTTCAAAAAAAGGAAAAAAGAATAAAAAGAAGCCCTATAAACGTCCATCCACACTCCATCGGTCAATATGGTCCTCTTGGGCTCAGTATTGATTTTCTCAACAAATGGGGCTGAGTATTATTTCTGGAAATCTTTTGGCAGGTCTTCATTTTACCGGCCAATACCATAATTCTCAGTACACTTGAAATTTTTATACAACGGACCATGGTTCAACACAATATAAGGTAAAAAAAAAAAAGATGTCTACATTATTCCTTCAGATTACGGTTTATAAAATGATCTTTATCTTCACATCAAAATAGTCAATAACTCCACCATAGAGAAATCATCTACCGCAACAAAATAACTGTAATAAATATGTATGAAGTCAACTATCATATATATCCTAAAATATGTTGAACCTTAGACGAAAAAAATATTTGACCAACAAGTCAGATTGAACTAATTAAATGATTAAAATGGATATCTCAGAGAGTTAACAATTATACATCAAATAGTGGAATCAATAATTTGGACATCAACCATATAGAATAATGGATAAATCAGTAGCAAACAAAATGACATGAAAATCTTCACCTTCTGCTGTTTCTGTTTTTTTTTTGCTTTTGTACAGAATCCCCAATTTGTTATTACCAAAAGAAAAAAAAAATTCCCCAATGTCATCTAGCGAATTTTTTTTTATGTGAGAAAATGCTAATTATATTTAGTTGTCATGTCCCAAATAATTTGCATTTAGCGCACTCTTCCATACCAATAAAAGTCCTTAATTCATTACAAGAAAGTTTGACTTTTGCGGAGAGCCGACACCTCCATTAAAGCCCTCGAAAGCCATTGAGAAAAGCTTTCGTCGAGGGTCACGCGATCCGTAGACCATGTCCTTAAAATTGTCGGTAGGGTTTAGCTGGGGACCAGCGAGAAAACCGTGTTAGGGTCCGTTCGCCAAGGCTCGACCCACGGTAAATCATATGTTTTACTGGTGGTTGGTGGACCTTTAGGAAATATTATGTTTAGCTGGTGATCGTGACCCTCGGCAAAAGCTCATTTCGCTTGGCGTCTGGACCCCAATTGTTGCGTTAGTTTATAATTGATAAGCATGAGAAATTCGACCATCATTAAAACATATAATTTTTTGGAAAAAATATATACCATAGCATAACATTTTACTTTTATGTCAATTTTATCATAATCTTTTAAAATAAACTATAATACAACGTTTATGGTGTAATGTCAATTATAGCATGACTTTAAATTTTTCGTAAAAATTAAACGAAAGGCTAATGTGGGGCATACATGGATGAATAGTAGGCTCAGACCATTGCCATATGCGGAATAGCCCATATTCAGACTCACCCGATACTCTTTTACCCACCTGACTCCCTCACCAACAATACCCGAATCTTATTTCCGCCTCTTTACATACAAAATTGTTCTTTTTAAAAGCAATCACACTATTAATAAAATGAAAAAAAATCACATATTGAACTTATTGCAATTCATATATTGAATAATTGATGAAAATTTGTTAGAAAGAAAAGGAAGCTAATGTCAATCAAATAAAATGCAAATTTTAATTCGTTTTCTTCTATGGGAATAAAAGAATAAGAAATGTGAAGAGAGAGACTGACAAGCTCATGGGTGAAGAGGGCGGAGAAAGAGCAAAGTGCTGAACTGAAGAGAAATTTTTGCTATAGCGAGGTGAGAATGAGATTCAGGCATTGATTGTGAGGGAGTTAGGCCGGTAAAAGGATACTAAGCGGGCCAAAATATGGGTTATTTTGCTAGTGGCAAGAGTCTGGACCTACTATTCATCCATGTGAGGGCCAAATTAACCTTCTATTTAATTTTTACGAAAAATTTGACGTCATTGCATAATTGACACTATACATTAAACGATGTGCTAAATGGTGTAATTTTAAAATGTTGTGATAAAATTAACACAAAAGCAAAAGTTTGTGATAAAATTGACCCTATACCCTAAACGATATGTTATATAATGTAATTTTAAAAAACTATGATAAAATTAATATAAAAGCAAAATATTATGTTATGACATATATTGTGACCTAATTTTTTTAGGACTTTTAAGTGAGGGATTGCCCCCACTAAAAATTGAATTTTCTTTTCTAACCATTAGCACGACTAGACATTATTTCGAAACACCCCTACTTACAGCTAATGGACCAAATTGACTTAAAACATTTACCATATCCATCACATATAATAACTAAAATGTCTTATAAAATGCCACTAAAGAACGCTACGCATGCGCTACTTCCGACAATACTAAAAAAAAAAAAGAATGATAAGAAAGAATCAAATCGTAACCAAAATTAGTCAATATCAAATCATAACAATATCAACTCCTTATTTGACTAATAATCTTTCCCTATTTTTCGAGGATCAAATCTCATTAATTACATTCAATAGATTTAATTTTATATTTTTAGTTAATCGTTATTTCATGCACATTAGATCAGTGATAGTAGATTAAAAGAGCATGGCAACCTCGAATTAACTGATGGAAATATGCGTCGGTGATGTAGTAGAGACTAAAATTATTGACGGCTGTTTGTGCCATCACAATATACCCTAATACTGACATATGCTTTGTTCATTGGCAAATGCAGTCTATAGTGACAGTGTTCTTGTCAGTATAGGTAATCTTTATTGATGAGAAAATTTATCGACAGTAATGTTCCTACTACAATGACGCTTTGGTGGACTGTAGGTAAATGAGCAACTTATAGCCACAGATTTCTGTTGCCGCCACTAAAGGGTACGCTTTTTGTGACATTCCTAGCTGTGAATAAAAAATCTGTCACTGGATGGCAATTATTTTGTAGTGACGAGTGATAAAAGAGTATACTCATTCACTAAAGAAAAGAAAAGGAAAGAGTATCAGAATACCAAGCCCGAGTGATCATAATTTGGCCGGAATAAGGTGTCCCCCCAGTTCCGCTAACAGGAGAGAGTGTTTAATGCACGAGAGAGAGAGAGAGAGAGAGAGAGAGAGAGAGAGAGAAGGTCTAGGTGCCAGAATGAGTTAGTTGACTCCGTTTCCCACCTATATCCCGTTTTGCATTGAGTTCATCACCAAGTCAGTGCCGGGTCGAGCTGTCGATCGGAGCCCGACTAGGCTTCTTCTTGGGCCGAGCAGACGTCTTCTCAGCCATCCTGGGTGATATGGACCAAGCCCGAGTGATCAGAATTTGGCCGGAATGAGGTGTCCCCCAGTTCCGGTAAGAGGAGAGAGAGAGAGAGAGACAGAGAGAGATTGAAGAGAGAGAAGGTCTGTTGCTCTTTCTATACTGAGTTCATCACCGAGTCAACGCCGGGTCGAGTTCTCGATTGGAGCCCCAATGGGCTTCTTCTTGGGCCGAACTTACATCTTCTCAGCCTTTACTCCACTAAGACATCGGGCTGGTCTTATTCATTATTGGGCCAAGTCCTTCCAATTCCGGTGACCAATTCCTATTTTCCCATTTTATATCTATGTCGTTGTCACTGGGATAATTAATTTCGCTTCCAATTATTATTCAAGAGAATCACTTCCCGATTTATTCTTTTTTCCTTTAACATTCAATAAATGAAAAAGAGTAAGACGTTATGTATCTTCATAATTACTCATCAAAACGCGATTCCGTATATTATCTTTAATCATTGCAAGTCCTAATTCGTGTATATATATATATATATATACGAAGTTACATTACTTTTAGGAAAGACTCATCTGAAAAATCAAAAGTCAGAGGAGCCATGGGATCGATGAATAGGTTTTGCTCTTTGATGATCTTCCTCGTCATCAGCACTGAACTATCTACTCTCAGTCCTGTGGCTGCACAAGTCGACTTCATGAGATGCGCGACTGGAATAATTGACCACGAATGTGCACATTTCTTACGCAAGAGGGTGGCTTATAACACCGGGCTTCCACCGCCCGATGACTGCTGCACCGCACTTGTCGAGATCGGGAAGCCCTGCCACGATGCGTTCACACAGGTATGGCAATCTTTTACATTTCTCTATATCCCCTATTTCCCTTTGATTACAAACCGGTGAAATTAGTTTCAGTGAAATGATTTTCTTTTTCTAAATAGTTTAAGCTTAAGAAACACGACTACGTGGGGACCGAAGCGGATTTGCTTCGGAGGAGCGATGAAGTTTGGAATGAGTGCGTTAATGTTGTGGAATTCGTCTTCCCTCCTGCTGAGGCTCCTAATCATTTTTACTGATCGTGCGATCCACTCGGAATGAAATCTTCCACCTAGAGGGAGCACGACATACATGGAGCACCTGACGACAACAATTTTGCAGTACGTCCTTCAGAGTTGTAACTGCTTGTTGGATGATAAATTGCATTGGAAAAGTATAGTCAAATCCCAATCAATAAGAAGTTTCATTGATATATACGCATCTGATCTTTTTGTCAAAGCAGATTGCTTTCGCTCATTATTATTTCAATTTGTAAATAATTATGTATGTTATATCCACTATTGGTTGTCCGATATTGAAAAATCAAAAAGAGAAACCTTGATATATAAAAGTGGAAGATTTGACCAGTTATCGGGTTGGATAAGTGCCTAACTATTTTTAGGTTCGGTTACAAATTTTGCAAAATAAATTTACTGTTCATTAAGCACCCGAACTTTTACTCATAATTGAAAGTCTTTACTAATTGGATAATCAATTAATGTAAATGAATTTGCATGACACAATATAGTACATGCAGAAGTCTAATGAGTCTAAGTAATTTAATTCAAGTCATGTCAACATGCTAAGAGGCAAAACTCCCACAACTAGTGGATCTTTTCAATGCACAATACTCGAATCCAAGATTTCGTTGAGAGATAACAAACACCGAACTGCTCAAACCAATCCATGCTAGTTGATAATGTACTTAATGAATTCACTATATTTGGTCGTTGGATTTAGCGTAGGGATGGGGATGGGAAGAGGTGGGACTTGAAATGTCAAGGATATAAGATATACTAATCCAGCTTTTAGGGGTGTACTGAGGATTGAGATATAAAATGTAAATGACAAATACATCCATAAATTATTCTCATAAGATGTCTTTAAATTAAAAAAAATCTGAAATAAAAAAGAACAATCGAGGAGGTGGAGAGGGGCGGTGGGGCCCTAACACCGGCCAACTCCGTCCTCGGGAGGATGCCAGCAAACGGATGGCTCGTCGGAGGATGAAATGAGAAGATTATTTTGAAATGAGTAAATTATATTTAAAGCGCACTTCACAAAATAAAAACAACAATATAAAAAAATGATAACAAGAATAAATATGTCTATGGTTGAGTTTAAATTAAAACTCACATCGAAAAATAAAAAAGAAAGACATGGACTTATAAGAAGAATGAGTTTCACCATGTATCAACCTTAAAATGTTGGATTATACATCATTATAAGCTATTATACAAAAAAAATAGAAAAACCACAGCTGTATTGACATGAAGATTCAATAAAAAAATGATGTTCAAATAATGATTATCATGTTAATATATCTAGAAAGTTTTATCAATTTGAATTACTCTATATAAAAACAACATAATTAAAAATTGTATAAAGTTATAGATAAAATTTTGTGTCCTTATACTAGAATACGCAAATAAAATAGAAATTTTCTAAATAAGTAGACGTTTAGATTTTGTAAAAGGAATTGTAAAATCATCTAATATGAAAAATTATTTTAACTATAAAAAATAGACCAGTAACAAGGTGCAGTCACTGCTTAAAAAATAATACCATATATTTTATAGGTTGTTTTCTGTATTTGATTGTTTTAATTATTTGAGTTTATATAATAAGATCAATTAAAAATAGTAATGATAGTTATTTAATAATAAGGAATTTGTTCTTCACGATTTCATAAACAGTCCAAGTCCATTATCTTTTGCTATTATTATCATTAAAAAAAAAGCAGGAATAAGAAATAATGAGTTCTTGGTATCACATGTTTCTAAATAATTATCCGAGGCGTATTTGCACCCTTAGTGAAATGCGGGCATAAGTATAAGAGATTATTTGCGGATGCGATCATGAAAATTTCAACTTGGTTCCTTCATTTTCATTTCACTTCACCTTGATAAGGTGGTCCTTAAACTAACTCTTAAAAAAAAGTATGTAACCGTCGCCCAATGATCTACAAGATTCGTTTCAATTCCTAATATTATGAATCAATTGTGAGGGGAAACTAATAAGTAAGCTATTAACATATTAATTACTCATCAAATCCACTAGACTTTTATTCCATCATCAATCATTTAGAGGCTTTCTTCATTAATGATATACAAATATATGTATATATATATATGCATAAAAATTCTATTAGAGAAATTAACGAGAGCTTCAAGCAACAATGGCAAAGAAGGACAGTCTCCTCTCAGCCATCGTCACATTGCTGATAATATGTGGGGCAATTGCCATCGAGGCAAAGTCGATCCCACCACCTTGGGTAGGGAAACACCTGCCTCCTGAACCGGTGAGGGGCCTTTGGAAGTTCTTGAGGCAGTGCGGAAGGACACTGACTAATGAGTGCGGGCAGATAGTGTACGAGTATGTCTTCCATGTTCGGAATGATATCACGAAAGACTGCTGCAATAAACTTGTAAAGATGGGCGAGAAGTGCAACAGAGCAGCAGCTTACGGGCTCTCACGTGTCCCGATATATAGACCATGGAGGGGGAATATCTATGAGAGGAGTGTTGAGGCTTACAACATCTGCCTCAGGGGAAAGGGCAAGCCTCTAAAGCCCTGAGTTAACCTCGAATTAAATTGTTCTAGTGGTGGTAATTTCGAGATTACAGAGGAGTGATTGTCTGCGTCTTCGGCAAGTATTATATTATAATTAGAATATTTTATTTAATATATTGAAATATATTTTAAAAATTATGAAACTTTAAACTATTGAAAGAAAAAGAAAAGCCTTGTTCAAACATTTTGTGAAAAGGTTACTACTTGGAAAAAGTTATACTCCGTATTATATTGTTTGTAAAATAGGATTACTATATCAACCTTCATAAAAGCCTTCATATCATTTAATTGAGCACCCGAGATGTCTATGGCTGTTCTTTTTTTTTTCTTTTTTTTCTTTTTGAATAATATGTCGCGGCTTATTTGGAACCGAAAGAATGTTAAGAAATCCCAAGTTGCTTTTATATGTTAATTCTATCTTTATATGTAACGTAATGTCGAAAGTCCTACCTATAAAATACTCCGTGTGACCACTCGATTTTGTGAATATTATATTACTAACTATTTACAATTTTAGTACCTTTTTTGTTCTTTGTCATAAAGAATGCCCATGGACCTAATTAGCCAAAATGGAATTGAAAAAATATAGGAACACGAGAACTTTTACAGGCGAGAAATAGAATGGAATTTCAAACCTTGACTCTTAGGTGAAAGCGTGTCCCACTCTACTATATTCCCTTTATTTTTTACATTATCTAAAGTTAGACATTGATAATTTATAATAGTACTTTTTTCTCAATTTTAAGAGGTAAAAATTATAGAAATTTCGGTCTCAGTATTACCATAAGAAATAAAAAAAGAAAGGAAAATTGGGATTTCAATTCAACAAGTCATGAAGTTTAGTCTTCTAGGACTGCTCGACTTCATTGAACATCGGAAGTATATAAAACAATCTGAACGAAGGAATATATACCTATAATAAAGCATAACTGCAAATGTATATGCATAGAAGGATGGAAGTAATGTCTAGTGTGACTCTCATGTTCCTTTATTTCATTTTCCTAATCCCCTATCAAGCCCATTGGCCACCCTAGTGACCAAAAATTATAATTTCTCAGCCATTGAGCTTGAGTCCAATGAGTCCATCTGGAAGTCCTCCTGATTCTTTAGTTTGGCAAGGCTTCGTCTCTAGTTCTACATTATTTCCTTAGGACTATCTACCTTATTGATTAGTAAGAGTAGGTCTTAGTTGTCCATCTTGACTGGATATGATAATTTTTAATTTTATTTAAGATCGATATCCACAAAATAAAAATTCTTGTAGTATCCCTCCTAATATTTCTTGTCTAAATAATATCTCAAATGCAAATTTATCTACAGATAATTCTCATCGTATATGTATTTATTTATTCATATGGCAATAGTATAAATCGGGTAACGATATGATATTTCAACCAAGAACTATCGAATTTCACCTTGGATGACCTGTAGTATCCAAATGATATATTGTTTTTCACCATCGAGTCTAAAATATTAGGATCAAATTTAGTTCGGTTGTCATATATTTTAAATATTGAGGTAGCAAAACTTGAATTAACCGTAAATTTTTTGCATCTTTAATATATATATCATACTGATTGACAACGAATAACGGTATAAGCAAAGGCATTTATTTCTTTTACGGGCCATTTCTATAAAACATTTATTTAAAAAATTCTGTTCTTGATATTTGTTCATCACTTTTCCAGTTGTTTTCTTGCAATATTTATTTCAATAAATAAAACTATAATATGTGAAGTAGCCATATACGTAGATGGAGAAAAATAGTTTTTCCGCGTGCAATGCACGCGATTTTCAATTAGTATATAATCCAAAAGGAGTATATTTTGTACATATGAAAAAGGAATCAATGTATATATATGTAAAGATCATAAGGTTACAATAATGAAATCAAAATATATGCATATATATAATACAAACAAAATATATTGTTATATATGCCAAGGAATTAACATATACATATAATCTATATTAACTATAACTACTCAACTAAAACCTTATGAATAAAAATCTTCAACGGAAAAGAATGAAAAGAAATATTAAGGGAAAAGAAAACAATATTATAATTAAGAAGACATTTTGGAATTGAAGCCTTAATAAATAAGAGAAAATATAAAAAAAATCGATTAGTCTTTCGTATATTCAGAATTCAACATCCTACTTCTAAAGCTCCATATGCATATAAGGATAAAAAGAAAAATTCATAAAACAAAAAAAACTATAAAATAATAAGAATCATCATCATAATGTATAACTACTCAACTCAAAGTTTATGAAAAAATCTTCAGTGGAAAAAAATGAAAAAGAAATATTAAGGGCAAATAAACCAAAAGAGTATTACAATTGAGAAGCCAATTTGGATTTGAATTAAAGATCCTATTGAAAAGTCAAAGTTAATGTTATAGGATCAGTTTCAAATATTAAAAAAAATCAACAAAGTGAAAGTTAAAAAAAAAAATTGGAGACTCTCACATGTAATTCTTTGTGAAAAATCATAACAAATGGTCAGAAAGAAAGAACAAATCTAAGAAAAATGAGGGGAAGTCTTCTTCATTAGGATATATTGGAAGTCTTATTTATGATTATTTCAATAAGAACATGACGACTTAAAATATATATTTATGTATTATAAGCAATGAAATCATAATTGAGAATATAATATGTACTAACATAAAATGAAATAATATCATAAGTAATCGTAAATGTAATCCCATGATTTATTTCCCAAACAATATATACTTATTACTAGCATCTTTATGTAAAAAAGGAAATATATTTATAAATTTTCTTTTGGGAATCGCCTTACATATGGGTATATGGATATATACAAATATAAAATTTACATAATTAAACGGATAAAAATATATTATGAATATATACTATTTTTATATTATAAAAGAATATAAAAATTTTCTTATTAAATAAAAGAATGACGTGGCATCGCGAGAGAGCTTCTTTTTTATTTTTGATGATATGACTGTATGAGAATTCAGCTTGGGATTTTATTTTTGTATACGTGTTATATATATATATATAGATGCTAAATATATTTAGTGTTCATGTCTTATATAATTATTGCGTTCATCCATATTGCAAGAAAGTTTGAATTCGCCGAGAGCCGAGACCTCCAATAAGACCCTCCAAAGCCATCCAATCATTAATTAATTAAGAGAATCACTCCTCAATTTTTTTAATTCAATAAATGACAATAGTAAGGCGTTATGTATCTTCATAATTACTCATCGAAACGTGATTCCGTATATTATCATTAATCATTGCAAGTCCTAATTTGTGTATACATATAACCAAGTTACATTTCTTTTAGGAAAGACCCATCCGAAAAATCAAAAGTCAAAGGAGCCATGGGATCAATGAATAGATTTTGCTCTCTGATGATATTCCTCGTCGTCAGCGCTGCACTATCGACTCTCAAACCTGTGGCTGCACAAGTCGACTTCATGAGATGTGCAACTGGAATAATTGACAAAGAATGTGCACATTTCTTACGGAGAAGGGTGGCTTATAATACGGGGCTTCCACCACCTGACGACTGCTGCACTGCGCTTGTCGAGATTGGGAAGCCCTGCCACGATGCGTTCACGCATGTATGGCCTTCTTTGACATTTCTCTATTTCCCTTTGATTACAAACCGGTGAAATTAGTTTCAGTAAAATAATTGTCTTTTTCTAAGCAGTTTAAGCTTAAGAAGCACGACTACGTGGGGACCAAAGCGGATTTGCTTCGGCGGAGCGATGAAGTATGGAATGAGTGTGTTAACGTTGTGAAGTTCGTCTTCCCTCCAGCGGAGGCTCCTGATCATTTTTATTGATCGTATGATTCACTCAGAATGAAATCTTCCACCTAGAGGGAGTACGACATATACATGGATCGCCTCATGACAGTCGTTTTCTAATTCCTTCAAGTGATCCATAACTTTGTAGTCCTTGAGGGTTGTAACTGCTTATTGGATGATAAATTAGATTGGAAAAGTATAGTCAAACCCCGATCTATAAGAAGTTTCATTGATATATATGCATCAGATCGTTTTGTCACTGCGGATTGCTTTCACTCATTATAACTTAATTTGTAAGTTATTATGTGTGATAATATTGAGCCAAAATGGGACGATATTGTATTTGTCGATTAGGCTCGAGTGCTCTTTCATCGTGGCCTGCAAATCCTTAAGGAGACATGATTCAGAATAGGCTATATAACGAGAATCGAGATTAAGAATGCCAGAAATGGAAATCAGAATGCTACCCGTCCACGCTAACCTGTGGAGGTTAACGTTTGTTGCACCTTAGGATTTTCAAAAAAGAAAAAAGAGAAAGGAACTTATGTCTTCTCCGCGATGGAAATTCTCTATGTTGAAATGCGAGAGGGCAACAAAGAGATTTTATTTTACTGAGTTCGGTTGAAGAATAATATTATATCGAAAATTAAGTGTCCCACATCGGAAAATAAAAAAGAAAACTTGGAAATATGAAAGGAGGCGTTGAAAAGCATTGGATAAATGCCTGACTATTTGTAGGTTCGTTGCAGATTTAGCAAAATAGATAGATAACTGCTTTTTAATCATATCAGATTTTATTTAGTTTTGAATTTTTTTTTTGTTCATTAGACGAGGCCGAAGCCTAGAAAATTAAAAGAAATAGTTTTGAAAATCTTCGCTAATTGACTTTTGATATCGCATTCTAACCTATTTTAGCTTACCGTTTTCTTATGCAAGATTTTGCTTGTTGAAGATAATTCAATTGAATCAATACGATTGGTGAATCAATGTAAATGAATTTGGATGGTCGCAATATAGCCACCTTGTCAGATAGCTAATAATGTACGTTAGATAGCCAGCCTCGACCACTAGACCTTGTTCAAAATATCATCGATACAGGTTAGCTGGAGGCCAGCAAGAGAAACATGTTAGGGTCTATATATTTGTCGAGGTTCGACCCACGGTAAATCATGTCTTACTGGTGATAGGTCGACCCTGACGAATTATAACATTGAGCTAGCGACCGCGACCCCTGGGAAAACCCCCTTTTTGCTAGGCGGCGTCTAGAACCCCTTTATTTCATAGTACATTATCAGTAATGCACGAGAAATTCTGACCCTTACTGAAACCTATAATTTTCTTTTTCCGGATTCTTTAAGTGAGGGAAAAGGAAAAAAATTTCTTCATTCCTCAACAAGCCCTTTTTTTTTTTGCCACTAAAAATTGAATTTTATTTTTCAACCATTAGCACGGCTAGAAATTATTTCGGAACACTTCTAGTTACAAAATAATGAACCAGAATGACTTAAAACATTTATCATATCCATCACATATAAGTAAAATGTCTTATAAGATACCTCCAAAAAACGCCGCGCCCGTGTTATTACTTGCGACAATTTTTAGAAAAAGAAAAAGAAGAATGATCAGAAGGAGATTATGCTTATATACTATGTTGATAATTTTTCTATTTGATAATTTTGGAGGAGATTATGCACGAAGTTAAGTTGGGAGGTATTTTCTCTGAGAAAGGAGAGAGCACTTAGGCCATTTGTGTAATCGTCAAGATAAAAGGTGCGATGGAATTCCGATTATCATGTGTTTCGACAATCCACGATATAAATTGGGTTAGAAATTAAGCTTGATATTATTATCTAATCCTGGTCAGCGGTGGGTTAAAAGTGGACTGAGATTTATCCTTTTTTTAATCTAAAATGACATTAATGCCCTAATTATGTTCCAAATTTTCCAGATCTACCATAGGAATGGAAAGGGCACAATGGTGCTCAATATCGGCCACCACCACCCCAATGAGGTCACCTATGACCTCTACAAGGCAATTGTGGTCGATGTGCGGCGACCACCGCTGCGGATTCCTTGAGCCCCTCCCTCTCTCTCATTGAAGAAATAGATAAAAGGAAACGCACGGTGGTGGCCCAACACCAGCCACCATCATTCCAAGCAAGGTTGCCATTGACCTTGAGGCTACAAGCGAGGGAAAGAGGGGCTCGCGATTCCGAGGCAGTGGCTGCCCAATGCCTGCCACCACTGTCATGTCGAGGTCAACGATGACCTTGTCGAGGCGGTGGTCGCCGTCGTCGGGCAACTACCGCCCTTTCTCCTCTAGCTTTGACTGTTCTTCGACTATTAAGATTTTCTCTTTTAAAATTCGAAGTTATTTTATTTAAATTTTTTAAAAAATATTAACTATTGGACATGTAAGTCATTTCACATTCTTTTCCCAATCCGAAACCATGAAATAGACCAAACATATATATTTTAGGATTGCTTTGTTTGGTTTGTTAGTGTGATTTTAAAATCACATTTCGACTTAATTCTACCAACAATAAAACAAAATAACTCATACAAAGTTAAAGGGTGAGCCTCATATATAACTATTTATATAATTCTTTTTTAAAATCAAAATCTGATTTTAAAATGTTACTTACGAACCAAACGTAGCATGAATATTTACGGAATTCAAAATCCCCATCTAACTCTCATTCCTAAGTCGTTGATCAAACATGGCAACTGAGAAATTGAGAGTGAGGGTGAGAGTGTGAGAGAAAAGTTATATTGTTTTGATAATTTGCTTTTTTTTTTCTGTTTGATAAATTTGGAGAGAGATTATGGGATAGTTGAGAGCTGAGATTTTTTTTGGTGATAAGAAAGGTTCATGAGTATTATACAAGGATAAGAAATAAAGGACACATAATTTTTATTGATGAGTACCGAGCCATAAGACCTTTTGATTTTAAGTCGGTGCCTTATACAATTGTACTAGGACTCCTCCCTCCGAGGGGAGAATCATTATGGGTATGTTTGATTTTTTAAAAAATTTTCAACTCTACTTAACTCAACTCCATTTATCTTCAATTCAACAATACAATAATTACTTTTTTTTTTATTTTTTAACAATTCAATTCAATTTTTAATAGTAAATTTTCTCATCGTTCATTATTTTTTTCACAATTCAACAACATAATCATTACTTTCTCTCAACTATTCATTACTTTTTCACATTTTTTCTCATAATTCAATAATACAATCATTACAAACCAATTAAAATCAAAACTCAACTCAATTCAAAAACCAAACACATTCTTAATATGTGAAGGAAGATTGAACACGTAAGTGCATTGAGAGTGAGGGTGAGAGAAAAGTGGCAAGAAGAGGACGGAATATTAAGTGAAATGAATTTTACACCCTAATCGAGACTAAACCACTTGAGTGTTGGATTAAGTTCAATACATAAGATTTCTGATGCACCCTCTCGCGTATCGCTGCTATAATATGATTAATTTAGCAAACCTTCCAATTATTAATTAAGAGAACCACTTCTCAATTTATTTATTTTTACATTTAATTAATGACAAAAGTAAGACGTTATGTATATTCATCATTACTCATCAAAACATGATTCCAAATATTATCTTTAATCATTGCAAGTACTAATTCGTGTATATATATACCGGCAAGTTACATTACTTTGAGGAGACTCATACAACATATCAAAAGTGAGAGGAGCCATGGGATCAATGAATAGGTTTTGCTCTCTAATGATACTCCTCGTCATCAGCGCTGCACTATTGACTCTCAAACCTGTGGCTGCACAAGTCGACTTCATGAGATGTGCAACTGGAATAATTGACAAAGAATGTGCACATTTCTTACGGAGAAGGGTGGCTTATAATACGGGGCTTCCACCACCCGACGAGTGCTGCATCGCACTTGTCGAGATCGGGAAGCCTTGCCATGATGCTTTCACACAGGTAAGTCATTTTTTCACATTTCTCTATTTCCCTTTGATTACAAACCGGTGAAATTAGTTTCAGTAAAATGATTGTCTTTTTTTAAGCAGTTTAAACTTAAGAAACACGACTACGTGGGGACCAAAGCGGATTTGCTTCGGCGAAGCGATGAAGTTTGGAATGAGTGTGTTAATGTTGTGAAATTCGTCTTCCCTCCTGCGGAGGCTCCTGATCATTTTTACTGATCGTATGATCCAATCGGAATGAAATCTTCCACCTAGAGGGAGGACGACATGCATGGAGCGCGTGACGACAATAGTTTTCTAATTATTTCAATTTGCAGTCCTTGAGAGTTGTAACTGCTTGTTGGATGATGAATTACATTGGAAAAGTATAGCCAAACTCCAAGAATAATAAGTTTCATAGATACGTACGCATCAGATCGTTCTGTCATTGCTGATTGCCTTCACTCATTATTATTTTAATTTGGAAATTATTATGTATGATACTATTGAGCCAAAACGAGGTGATAATGTATCTTCGGTAAGGCTCAAGTACTCTTTCTGTCAAATTATGGTCTGGAAAACCGAAACTGGCATGAATCAGAAGAGGCCAGATAACGAGAATTGAAATTAAGAATGCCCGAAATGGAAATTAGAATGCTACCTGTGGAACTTACATCATGCCCAACAAATCCTACGTTGGTTGTGCAAAGGGGAATTTATATATAAGGCCCAATGACATCATAAACAACTAGTATTTTTGGGATACGAACCGTGGTCCTTACAAGTTAACATTCGTAACTTGGAATTTCAAATCTGAGATTGTTTTGTAGCTGAGTGAAGAAATAAGAAAATGGAACTTTTGTCTTCTCTGTGATAGATATTCCTAATGTTTATATGCGAAAGTGTAACAAAGAGATTCGTGATTGTTTTGGTTGGGGAAATATATTCTGTTGAGTTTAGTTGAAGAATAATATATATTGAAGGATTGGTCCTCCCATGTCCGAAAGTACAAAAAAAAAATCTTAATAAAATATGAAAGGAGAAGATTTCACCAGTTATTGGGTTAAGTTTCTGGGTTAGATAAGTGCCTAACTATTTGTAGGTTAGTCGCTAATTTTGCAAAATAAATTTACTGTTTATTAAGCACACCAGATTTTTTTTTTTAGATCTAGAAATCTTTACTAATTGACTTTTGATATCGCTTTGCGATTCATTTTAGCTTTCCGTTTTCCTATGCAATATTTGCTTGTTCAGGATAATTCTGTTGAATCAATGCGATTGGTCAGTCTAGGTAAATGTATTTGTATGGTCGCAATATAGCCAACCCCCTCATATAGCAAGCCAGCAATGTACTTAATATTTTCGATCTGCCCCATGATTATCCTTAAGTCCAACGGATCTAACTAATGTACTTAGAGGCACGTCGAACCACTCAGGGGTAAAGTGCCCCCAATCAATGGATTTTTTTTTAAGTGTCCTTCATTAGATAGTGTTTTTCAAGCTGACTCAAATAAGATGGCAACTAACCTGGCCGACCCATCGGGCAAATGATCTCGTTGTTATACTCAGACCTGTTATTTCTAGAAAATATTTTTTCTTAAAGTTTTTATCTAGAAAATTTAGATGAAGTTTGGTATTTTGAAAATACTATACAAATTAGAATATATGCAATTTTTCCTTTTCAAATTTTGGGCCGCAAAGCGTTCCACTTCCAGATGCTTCATTTTTCTAATTTTTCAATTTTTATTTCCACTTTTTGTGTGGTGTTTTTAAACCCGGCAAGGTATCGAGTAACCCGGTTAATCAATTGGGTAATTTCGGATCACTTATTCCTTAAAAAAGTATCTTACTATTCTCTAGAGAAATTCTTATTTATTCGGGGTTTTTACCTAAAATGGCTCATGGTTTGTCCGTTTTGTCAAATCTATCATATACTTTTTTTTTGTCAAATCTATCACATGGTTTACTTTTTGCATCAAATTTATCTCGGCGTTATCTTTTCCGTCGACATCTAATGGCCGTGCTGAAGTAGCATGTGGAGAGATAGTGGGCCACACTTGCCACGTAGGCACCATGTCAGTACGGCCGTTAGATGTCGATGGAAAAGATAACGCCGAGATAGATTTGATGCAAAAAGTAAATCATGTGATAGATTTGACAAAAAAAAGCATAGGATAAATTTGACAAAACGGACAAACCATGAGCCATTTTAGGTAAATACCTCTATTTATTCCATATACAAGAGTTTCCTACTTCTTTCATTTTTATGATTACTATATACTAATAATGTCACACCATCAGAAGGTTGCCTGTCCGGTCCACGTCGAATTCAACTCCCACTTTTAGTTTTCGAAAAATAATAATGATAATAATCTTGTGATCTATGGATGCAAACCTCTAACGTTCCCAATTAAACATAACGTCACATTTTTCATCTCTATCGTATACAAGATTTTTTTTTTCTGTTTTTTAATCGATTACTATAAGATTTCACTCTATGCATTTTTACTTTATCCTCTATATCCATTTCATCTTTTTTTAAAGAGTTAAACATAAAACCTATACTTTATTTTCTATAAAAGTAACAATTACAGTATTACTTATTTTTCATTCTCAGAGTTTTCTCCTCTATGTTATATCTTTCTATTAATTGTACACATTATTTTTTGTTATAAGTAATATCTTTCTCACTCTATAAACATAAAAAGACACAATTATGAAAATAGATTCCATGTTTAATTTCTTATTCATAAATTTATAAAATGCAAACATTTTTATTTTCTTAAACTATATCATGTTATTCTTTATTTAATATTATTGTAGACTTTCAAACCTTACATATTCGTGCATGCTTTTTAAGAATAAAACTATAGGTTTTATACTCAAGAGTCAACCCTTATTTAGCATATTTAAAGCAATAAATATGTCTATTGTTGAGTTTAAATTAAAACTCACTTTGAAAAATCAAGAAGAAAGACGTGGGCATATAAAAGGAATGAGTTTCACCAACTATAAACATTAAAATTGTAGAATTGAATCTGTGTTTATAATAAGTTTTATTCCTCTTTATTAAATTTTCATTGGGCTTATATAGACCTGGGTTTATATGCACTTAAAAATTCAAACTGGTAAGTGGTGGTATCAAAGTCTCATATAAATTCATAAATATTCTTTTATTTTTCTATGTGGTATTATAATTCCTAACACCCGTCCTCACGTGTAACGTGTGGTCTATTTCTGCCTACACGTTGTTACATGCCCTTAAATATCCGCCCCCAACAACTGACCTCGAGCCGGGCTCATCTTCTTTGCTCGAGTGAGGGGGACTAATACGAGGCGCTCTCTTGGCTGCTCTCGATATTGGGTCGGCGTAGTGTGAGCCCACGTGAGCATGCGGAAGTGGAACCCGCTCTGATACCGTATTAAATTTCAATTTGGCTTATACAGGCTTGGGTCCATTTCCATTTAAAAATTCAAACTAATAAGTGGTGGTATCCAAGTCTCATACAAACCCATGGATATTCATTCATTTTTCTAATGTGGGATTAACATCCTCAACACCCGCCCTCACATGCAACGTGTAGTCTATTTTTGCCTACACGTTGTCACGTGTCCTTAGATACTCGCCCTCGACTACTGACCTTGAGTCAGGCTTCTCTTTCCTACTCGGGCGAGGGGGGACTAGCCACGAGGCGCTCTTTTTTGCTACACTCGGGCATACTGGGCTTGGCGCGGTGTGAGTTCCCACACGGGCTCGCGGAAATTTAACCCGCTTTGATACCATGTAAAAATTCTCACTTAGGCCTATACAAACTTGAGCCCATCTGCAACCCAAAAGTTTAAACTGATGGTTACAGGACCCAAGTTTCATATAAGCTTGTGGTTTCTTTCTCAATTTTTCCATGTGTGATAACATATCTCAACACCCGCCCTCACGCGGCAATATGTGGTTCAACACGTGTCACGTGCCCTTAAACACCCATCCTTAACAACTGACAATGAGACAGACATCCTCTTCTGTGCTCGTGCAAGAGGGGACAAATATCAAACTAGTCTCGAGCTCCACACTCGGGCCTAACTAGAGGTGTACTTTTAGCTACCTCGGAACTAGATCAGGCCACTCTTTGGCCCAATTAACATGAGGCGCACTCTTGACTACCTCGAAACTAAATATGCGTGGATATCAACTGAATTGACATGATAAATTATACTAAATTTTAATAGATCGAAAAATCCTAAGCTCGAGTTTAGTGTTAAAGGAAATTCAGTAAAAAATAATTATCAAATAATGATTATGACGTTAATATATCTAGAAAGTTTTAGAAATTTGAATGAGTCTATATAAAAGGAACATATTTAAAAAATATATACAATTATACATATAATTTCGTATCCTTATGCTAGAGTACACAAAGAAAGTAGAGATTGTCGAGATATGTAGATGTTTAGATTTTATAAATAGAATTGCTGCGTCATCTAGTATGTAAAATTATTGTAGCTATATATAAAATATAGACCGGTAAAGAAGAGCAGTCATCGTATGAAAAAATCATACCACCATGTTATATTTTGAAGGTTTTTTTTTTATATATTTGATTTTTTCTATTATTTGAGTTTATATAATAAGATTAATTGAAGATAACAATGATAGTTATATTATAATAAGGAATTTATTCTTTATGAATTCATGAACACTCCAAACCCATTATCTTATGATATTATTATTGTTAAGAAATAAAAGAAATAAGAAATATTACTTTCTCGATATCGCATATATTTTTTTTAAAATTATTTAAGGCAGTTTTTGCACCGGGCAAAACGCGGGCGTAAGTATAAGAGATTGTTTTAGGATGTGACCGTGAAATTTTTCAATTTAATTCGTTCATCTTCTCGTAATTTCACCTCGCTATGGTGGTCATTCGACGAACTCTTCTAATAATATGTAACAGTCGCGCGATAATCTACAAAATTCGTTTCAATTGCTATTATTATGAATCAATCATGATGGGGAAACTAACAAGTAAGTTATTAACATATTAATTACTCCTCAAATCCGCTGGATATTCATTCCATCATCAATCATTTAGAGGCTTTCTTCATTAACGATATACAAAGATGTGTATATATACACACACATATAATTCTATTAGATAAATTAACGAGAGCTTCAAGCAACAATGGCAAAGAAGGACAATCTCCTCTCAGCAATCGTCACGTTGCTGATAATATGTGGGGCAATTTTCGTCGAGGCAAAGCCGATCCCTCCACCTTGGGTAGGGAAACATCTACCTCCCGAACCAGTGAAGGGCCTTTGGAAGTTCTTGAGGCAGTGCGGAAGGACACTGACTAATGAGTACGGGCAGATGGTATATGATTATGTTTTCTATGCTCGGGATGACATCACGAAAGACTGCTGCAATAAGCTTGTAAAGATGGGCGAGAAGTGCAACAGAGCAGCAGCTTACGGGCTCTCACGTGTCCCGAAATTTAGACCATGGAGGGGGAATATCTATGAGAGGAGTGTTGAGGCTTACAATATCTGCCTCAAGGGAAAGGGCAAGCCTCTAAAGCCCTGAGTTCATCTCGAATTGGTTGGCCATATTTTTCATGATTCCATGGGCGTAAATTGTTCTAGTGGTGGTCATTGAGGAGGCTCACATCTCACAGTTTGGAGATCGGAGAGGAGTGATTGCCTGCGACTTCGGGCAAAGGGTGATCCCAGTACTAGATTATAATATTTTATTTAATATTGAAATATATTTTAAAAATTCTGAAACTTTCAACTATATATTTGGACACTATCTAGACAAAAAGATCCTTCCCGAACCATGAATGTTGTAATCCTGTAGAGCCCAAAATGCATAGGAGAATTTAACTCCATTCCAAATTGCATGGGATAACATCGGAATCCGAAACCAAGATTTTCTTAGCGATGTAACTGCAAATAGAACAAAGAAGAACATACCTGGAAAATTCACTCCCTTTTAGCAATTCTAGAGCAAAAATATGGGAAAATATAAATAGTTGCCAAAAGATATTTAGTAACTGGCTCAAGCTTAAAGTACTCCCAAAACCTGATTGGTAAAATGACTAAAACATTTAATACTACAGATGCATGCGCAAGGAAAGAAATCCAAAGGAATAACGGTGTGTTTGTTTTAACTTAATTAAATAAGTGCTTCAGAGTTAGTTATAAGTCAGTCATAAGGGAAAGTGCATGGAAGAAACAGAAAAAGATAAGAAATGAAGTTCTAAATTACTTAATTATTAAGTAAAAAATCAATTAATGAAATAAATAAAAAAAATTTGACTTAATAAAATAAGTTATTTTTCACTTACCGGTACTCTTTGCTCCTCAGAAAACTTTTATCATCCTTGTCCTTCCTCTCCACCTCCCATATATTTCATCCCTTAACTAATTAAGTGTTTAATTTTTAAGCACTTGATTTATCAAACACCACCTAAGTCAAATGAATTAACTTAATTTGTCAAAGACGTAATTTGGATCAAAGCAAGATGCCTAATTAGCAATATAGATCTGTTGAGGACTTGTTAGAGGTGAGAACGTTCGGAAGTAAAAGCAATTTTCAATCTGAAGAGAAAGTTTCACAGCTCAGCAAATATAAATGGCAAAAATCTTGGTAACGCCTGTTTTGGCTGCCAACATTCAGTTGAATGTGTAGAGACACTTCAAAACCTCGACCAAGTAGATTCACTTTCTCCCTCTACAGTGTCCCTCCTCTTCTTTTTTTTTTAAATATTTTGCATTTTAATATTTTAATTGTTTTTATATTATATATTTTGCCAGAGTTTGCAAGTTATAGAAAAAAAAATAGAGAGAGAATTAGGATAAAAAATGGTGTGAAGAGTTTCGATGTCAATGTCTGACCTGGAATATGAATAAAATGGTGCAATAAAAAGTTAAGTTCTACAATACATTATTGAAGGATAGACACATAAAAATGGAAGCTCACTTAGTATATAGAGATAAATAATGATGATAGCGTGACCAGTAACCGTACTTTTCATGAACCATATTTTGGCAATGAAAAAAGTTTAACTGAAGGAAATATTTAAATGACAGATAGAGCAAACCTTATAATAACATCAATGACTAAATCCTAAATTTTATCACTTTTCATGCTTAATTTAGCAAAAAGGCACTACTTTGGAATTCAATTTAGCATGAGCTACCAACCTAAGATGCTTTTAAGTTTCCCTATAATTGTGCTGCATACTACAAATATATATATATATATATATATATTTGTAAAATAGAAAAAAAAGAAAGTGAAGATTCATTAGTTGATAACTAATATGTGATCAATTACGGCATCATCAAACAACAAGATAATCAAAAGTGATGGCGTGTGTCCGAGGGTAATTTATGACCAACTTGGGGTTAGATTAGTTCGATTATTTGGGACCGGTTTGGAGTCACCACTAAACGTTTTCATAGGCTGGTAAACCACATATTTAATTCATTATGGGGTCATGACACTAACTACCTAGGGATTTAATTGTTGGTCTTGAACTAGTGATCCGAATTCGGGAGTTCTATTACGATCCTATCGCTCGCAAGCAATAGTCTCGGAGGAATCGATACCACAATCCTCTAGTTCATTTCTTAACTTGTCAATTTTAAAAGTGTAAAGTCTAATTGTTTCATCCTAAGGTCAAGAGTCTTATTCGTGTATAATGTATACAAAATACGAATTACAATTTCAAGATGGGCTTCCATTCATTCTTTACAATTACCCCAATACATCCATTCATAGATCCATGTACATTCACCATTCATTCATCACATACATCACAATTGGGCCAAATGGGTCTTGTTTGGCCCAATACCATCAAATGGGCCAAGTGAATTCCTAAGACCAAAGTGGGCCTGGGGCCCATAAACCAAGATAGGCCCAAGGCTCATAGCCCAGAAAATATTCTAAGTCCAAATCCTAAGTCTAACCAAATTTTATTTCATCTTTTATCTTCTTGAAATTTTTTCCAACTTTATTAAGCCAAGTGATGTGATTAGTCGAATTAAATCCCAAGGATAAGAAAAGTCCTAATTCTCTCAAGGCTAAGATATAGCATTTTGCAAAATTAAACCTAGGACTTCTCTAAACCTGGGACGTCTCTATGTGGGTGAATTAGTGACCCAATTCCTCATATAACTAAGCGTCGAATTTACATAATTAGCCAAATTGAACTTCAATTAATCAACTAAACACCCGATTGACATTTAAACCTCAAAAAGGCATTTCGGGCCAAGGCAAAAACACGAGCAGACACAAGCAGAGATTCACTGATTCTAATTATTCAACCCATTTTAACTAACGTAATCCAATTGGAGCCAAATTCCTAGACCGCCATGAGCTTAGCCAACTAAATTAAGGCATTTTCACCCAATTAAGCATCCTAAAAAAGAACAAAATTAGAGTGTTCTTGGGAAGACCGCAGATGCAATCTCTTTGGAAGGGGTTGCACCTTAAATTGCTTAAAATTAACTCAATCTACATATATATGTATTTGAAATACTCCTAAATCACATACGACAAGAAGTCTCGGTTCTTTAAACGAGAGCCATTCACCAAGTATTTTCAAGCATTGCCGTAGCACCTCATTGATTGTCCATTTGACTTCCTTACATCAATAAATAGCCTAAGTTTATTTTTTGGATGAACAGCCCGTATTTATTTCAGTCAAGTGTTATTCCATTTTCTAATTTCAATCCCTCTGTCTATTTCTTCTTCTTTTATCTTCTTGCTCTTTGAATATTTAGATTTTTCGACTCAATTCATGACTATCAATCTAAGATAAATGCCGAAACATCTACCCCTAAAAATACATATATATATATATATATAAATGTATATAAATGTACGTGTATTACTTCAAAATATTCTGAAACTTATTGATATTTCATCTCCTCTATCATTATCCATTATTATTACCAATGGAATTCACAAATTTAATATACAAAGTACCAACGAAAAGTAAAAGTACACAAGTACTTGCGCTGCGCGCGAGCTACACAACTAGTACCAATAAAATAACAAACCTTTTCTTGGATTTAGTTGCTACTCACAGTGCACCAACAAGAAACAATTACGAGACCACGAGGTGGCATATGATAAGCAATGATTATTTAAGCAGCCACACGCATGGCAACGGTTTGTAAGAAAAACGGAACGTGTCCGTAGTTACATAAAACATGGAGGTACCCCCACAAACATTGATAAATACAATATTAATTGAGTAATTCAGAAGAAAAATTAAAGTATCTTATGAATAGGATGAAACGCACGCCCAGATGAAATTATGCCCAGTCGCCCCAGTCACACATCCAATCCGCCCAGCAATTACGGCCTGGGCTCCTATCCATGTGAAAACACAAGTCTTCACATGCAGCTTTGCATTCCTCCCAGGTCCCCTTCCCCTTGGTTTGCACCATACAACCGGGCGTACAGGTGTCCACGCACTTGCTCGCGTTGCCCGATTCAGCAAGAGCTATCAGGACCAATGCTAAGATAAAAGACGCAAGCGTTGTCTTCTTCATTGCCATTTGATTTCTTTGTTTTCTTTTTCTCTTTTTCCCTTTCTATGAAATCTGAAAGGCCAAAAACAATGACGACCTTATAAAGAGGATCAACTCTAATAAATATATCATAGGTCAGTTTCTTTTTTGGCCAAATCATAGGTCAGTTAAGATAAATAATTATGATGAGTTATGCATTCCGTTTATACTTTGATTTGCAAAAAAAAAAAAATGTTTTGTTTCAATAGCCAAATTCATTGGGGTCAAAATTATGAAAGCTTTTAAAAGGAATAACAATATTAACAAACTGTCTTGCAAAGGTAAGAAAATAATTTGAAGTCATTAAAATATAGGAGCAAAACTGACATATACTTCAAATTAATAAATGGAACTTTTTTCCTTTTTTCTTTCCAAAAGATTTTTCTCTGGAATTAAGTGAAATTTCATAAATACAAATTCGAAATGACAAAAATTGGCAAACACACAGAGGACTTAGAAACAAAAATTGATCATGGGAACAATTTTTTCTTGCCGACCCGATTTCTAGTAGACATCAATCGCGTGACATGGTTTGGCATGGAGATTGGATAAGTTATGTCCTACCCTCTTTTAACCATTTGAAATTTAAAAAATAGAGAGACTCCACTAATCCGGAACATCTTGATTTCACTCTTCACATATAGAATAGGAGAAACGTCAATTTTCATATTGCAAAAGGATCGCACCATGTCCATCAGTTAGTGTAATAGCTTGAATCCATGGGCATCTCATGTGAAGGTAACTTGTTCGATCAAAGGAGCAAGTATTAAGTAAATTACATGTCTTTAATTTGAGTAAATTATACATACTCCTAATAGTTAACTTTGAAATCCTCCTACTTATCAAATCCTACTAACAAAGACTTAAATTGTAATGTGCACACATTCAAGGGCTATTTAATATATGTGAATGTTTTGAGAATTCTTTTTCCATTACAGTAGAGGCTTATAAGAGAGTTCAAGGAAATAAAAATCTATATCTATTTTTAAATAGAGGGGCATTGATGTATAGTCCCACAAGTGAGAATCAAATCCGAAACTTTTTCATTCCTAAGCAAGGGTGGATGCTACTACAATACGCCTTCTTTCTCGAGTGTTAGGAGCATTATTAGGCGCACCTTTATCGAGTGGTGGGAGGATTTTGCATTTCCGATAATATTAAGATACAATAATAAAAAAGTAAATAAATAAACATTTCATATTAACCATTTATTAAATTCAAGCTCAGAGGCAAGAAGGAAAAGAAACACAGGAGTGGCAAAGAACTCTGACCCATATCCTGGTGTTGGTAATAAAGATACGTGACTGTGCAGTTTCAAGGGGTGAACAATGGTATTTATTTCTTCTTTTTCTAGTTACAAGGGAGGTCTAGTCCTAGTGTTATAAACTAAAAATACTAATAGCTAATAAAAGGGAATGGATAGTCCCACCGAGTATCGAACCTGAAATCTATTATCAAGTGAGATTGTGCACCGATGGCGCTATACCTTCTTATATTTATTTATTTATTTATTTATTTATTTTCAAGTATAAGGGAGACCCTTAATTTCTTTTTTTTTTCCTAAAAATAAAGACGTGTAGGAAATTTAATTGCAAGATTAATTCATTCGTTATGCAAATCTTTTTCAATATACGTATAAGCATCATATTGGGCATGTCTGAACAATACACGTTTAAATAAAGTAGGATAAACCACCTAACTTCATTGTCACATTCATGCACGCCATGGCCACATGCAGTGCTGTCATTCTCGATGGTTCTCAACATTTGCTTTTCGAGTGACTGAATATATAAGTATCAACATCTTTGTATACTCTCCTCAATGATGCACACAGCGGACTTGAATTTCTCCTCATGGTATAAAGCACCGTCTAATCTCTGACTCGATGGGAAATTTAAAATCCACTGCAGAGAGGATACAAGGATGTTGCTAATTGCATATTGAATAACTATTGTCGTTCAAAAAGCGAATGAAAAGGAATGACTGCATTCCATGCGGCCATGGCGGGTGACTATGAAGATATGATGCGGTTTATCCTAATTTATTTATAATTGTATCGTACACATATGCACTATATGAGTGCAATTGGCCGAGATACTCGTTTTTGTTTTTATTCTGGAAATGAAGACGCCTAGAAAAAGATAACTAAACCGGAAGCTAAGACGTACGTTGCAATATGATAATTACTAATATAGCATGCTTCCAATAAAAAGTTACATGAGTAATTCTTACTTTCAATTAATGATAAACCGTTACATATCTTCATTGATCAGCTAAACCTGTTTCCATTAATTTATATTCAATCATTGCAAGTCGGATCCTAATCTGCACACCTATATAAATACCAAGTGATAGTTCTATCAAGACAAATAACAAAGTTTCATAACTTTATTAGAATAGAGTCATCCAATAAAGCGAAAGAGTGAGAAGCCATGGAATCGTTAAAGGGGTTTTGCTCTCTGATGATCCTCCTCATCATCAATATAGTTGCACTGTCCACCAACCTCAATCCTGTGGCTGCACAAGTTGACGTCAAGACATGTGCAGATGGAACAATGACCAAACAATGTGGAGAGTCCATCCGTTTGAGGGTGGCTATGAACGTAGGGCCGCCACCAACCAAAGATTGCTGCGCAGAACTTGTAAAGGTCGGGAAGCCCTGCCACGATGCATACGTGCAGGTATGTACGACAATTTTCTATTCTCATACTTCTCTATTTCCCTTTGATTACAAACTAGCAATGAATAAGTTTCAGGAAAACACATCTCCTTTTGTGGATGAAGTTTCACAATTAAACATTATCTCTCTCATTATTAGGAACGTCATCTTAAGGTCCATGATTTTGTGGGATCCGCTGAAGATTTACTTAAGAGAAGCGACCAAGTTTGGACTCAATGCGTTAACTCCATTCATCCTCCCGCTCAGGCTCCTGCACATTTCGACTGATCATATGATTGGGCCATGACAAATGGAGTCTTATATTGGAGGAAGTACGGTATACACGGGGTGATGACATTTTGCTTTCAAAAAATTCGTATGGGGCAATTCAATTGTGGTACTCCTTCAGTTGTAATCGCTTGTTGGATGATATATTTGGACTGGGAAGTTAAGTCATAGCCCAGCCAATAAAAGATTTAGTGTTGGATATCAGACTCGCTCTCCCGCAGAAGTTCATTGCTTTCACTAAATTTTTTTTCTTTCATATAATATATATAATATATATGGAAATCGATGCGATATATGACATTATATATTGAGCCAGAACAGGAATACAATTGTACATCTGTTGGGCTGCATCTCAAAGCATAATACTTCCATTTGGTTCATCGGTTCACGTGGAAACAGAATCGGAACTGATATTGGAATTGGATTTGAAATCGAAATTGGTGGAATTAGTAAACTGTTTCATCATGCACTTCACTATCAATACAACCTCCAGCAAAACAGAAATCATCGTACACCAGGATAGAACAGAGCAATTCAACTATGAAATCGGGGAATTAATTAATTACAGCTACAAGATGATTAAAATAACAGAACATTCATTTCCTCTCGCTTGCATACATAACATCTGCAGGCAGGTATTAATTTGATTGTCTCGTCTTTAGAGCTGCCCATGAATGATTCAGACGAACAATGAGCAGCTCTTATTCACTCACTTGTGACTTTGTGACTCTGTAATCAGCATGGTTCTGTTCAGCATCGTTGGAGTCGCATGTGCCGAGCTTCTCCTCTATGTCAGCTGCCTAGATGTCAACAGGATGTCATTCCAATTAACCGGCGCGAGGCAAAAGAATACTCCGAACAGTAGCCAAGCTAAGTTCAGCCGATGCCGCCAGTTAGATAAATTTTTAAATAAAAATGGGCCTAATTCGGACTCGAGCCCATATACAACCTAAAGGCTTAAGTCAATGGATTGTTAGGTCTTTATCTTATATTAACGACCTAAATTTTCTTTGTTTGACCGGTGTGGGACAATTGTCCTCACACACCTCACTTTTTCTCCGACACCGCCACCGCCCAGGCTAAGCATCCCAGGCCACGTTCCACGATTCCTCACCGCGGAAGACCGGCCAGGGGAGGATTGTGAATGAAAAGTGTTGGAGAAGGAAAATAAATAAATAAAGAAATGAAAGAGAAAAAAGATGTATGGAGAACGTGATAGAGCGCTGATGAGAGAGAGGCCCGACAGTAGTATAGATTTATAGATATACATGTATACAATTAATGTCCACCATATGTTTGAACTTATCGAATTCTCTTTTTTTGGTAAACTACTTAATTATCTGAAAGCCATCAAGAGCGATATATCTCCGAGCGTACATGTACTTTTGCCTGCTTTCCTTGTCAGAAGTTGGCAAATATTCAAACACCAATTAACTGCTGACAGCTGCTATGTCGGGGACAGCGAAGTTATCGGGAGAATGAGTGACTGCCTCGAAATGATGAGACGCCCATTTATGCAGCTACAAGGAGAAAACGCCCTGATCTGTAAAAACGCAAATGCTCATGATAATGAGAATTGAGATATGGCAAGTCGAATACTTATTCAAAAGAAGAAGAATAGCATGTGTTAGTTAAATAGTATTCACATGATGACAACTTAACCATTGGGTCAAAAGCTTGAGTTGAGAATCATCATTCTAGAGAAGACAACAATCCCGCATAAAAATACATATACAAATATAATTTTCATTGAACCGGCTTAAAATAAGATAATTTATGATTCAATGAGAACTGATTTTTACATAGATGAGAAGATTATTTTTTTACTCTTTTACCAATCCGTCAAAGAAACCGCTGCAAAAAGGGGAAGATCATTGATATTTTTCAGCTGGGGTTCTCTTATTCATTAAAGTAAACGATGAAATGTTCACAAAAAAAAAAAAGTAAACAATGAAGATTGCCGAATAAGTTTATATTTTCTATTTTGAAGCCAACAACATAACTGAACCTTATTATTCGTACGTTCAAAACAACTTGACTAATTGAAAGTTCTTTCCTATAAAGATTTACAGCCATACGTCGGTATTAACCTGTTATTTTCTTTTTCCATCTAAACAGCGTGATCAACGGACATGCGAGAGAGAAAATCTTCCTACCAGTTGTAGCAATCTATAAAATTATTTTGAATAAAAACCCCCAAATTTCTCCTCAAGGACCGATGGATAACAGAAGCCAATCTATCATTAACCATCATCTGACAAAAACAAGTGATCAATGTTTATTTATTTACAGTTAATATTGTTGTTGAATCATATGTGTGCATATATAGGTTACAAAGAATTATCACTACGCGATAAACTTTCGGAGAATGGGAAAAAACGTAAGGGTTGAACCAGTCTCCCCTTCACCACCAATGGAACTCCTATCAGGAGATCCAACTGTAATCGGCATAGTTTCGTTCACAGCACGGAATTTTATCGGTTTTCATACTGCAGCACAAATTCAAATAATTTCACGATACAATACAATTTTTTTTTCACTGCACAGCACGCCGTCGACATTCCATAAAAAATTGAACGGAATGCAAATGTAGCAACTTTTATGGGATAGTTTTATAGATATGAAAACTTCAGGGACTTAAAACCGATTAAATAAAATTATAGACAATTAAAAGGAAAAAAAGGGGAAGGGCTAAGATCGGATCGAAAAAAAGGTGGGGGCGCCCCCACCGGCCACTCACTCCCGATTGGGGTCGCAGGCCTTCTCTGAGTCGGCTGGTGACCCCAATCAGGGGTGGGCCGGCGGGGTTGCCCCCAATCACCACCACCCCGATTTGGGGATCGCAGCAGCTGGGATGCCCCAATTTGGGGGCATGATGTTTGGTTGATTGCTCAACTCGTGTGGTGATAGTTTTCAAAGGCTTGTATTTCAATGGACAATGATGCTCTTAAGAGTGCAATTGACCGAGATACTCGGATGCGTGCATCTCTACTGTGGTATGTATGATAAATTGGCAAATCTTCGAATGATCAAGGCAATCACTTCTCCGATTCTTACATTCATTTAATGATAAAACCGTTACATATATCTTCATTGATCATATAAACCTGTTTCCATATAATTATTCCAGTCATTTCAAGTCCTACTCTGCATGCCTATAAATACCAAGTTATATATTGGAAGAGTCATCCAATAAAGTGAAAGATCGAGAAGCCATGAGATCAATAAATGAGTTTTGCTTTCTGATGATCCTCCTCATCATCAATATTGTTGCACTGTCCACCGATTTCAATCTCGTGGCTGCACAACTAATGCAGCGTACAACGCGAGTAACCGTCACAGATCCGTTAATTCGCGCACGAATACCGGAGTTACGACCTTCTATACCTGTTGATTATACGAATACTAGGAAATAGGCATCAAACTCGAATCGATCCGTGATTGGACAAAGCACAAAAGCTCTGAATTTTATTGATAATCCAAAAGACGACTCATTCAGCCCTAGGGCTTACACAAAACTTAAATAGGCTTTCATAAAACTTAAATTGAATAAAAAGAATTAAACTTTCCTAAAATTGCAAAAATACCCTAATTAACATAAATTGCTTGTTTGAGGCCCTAAACAATGGAATTTGCCTTAAATATCGAAAAATCACAGCGAAGTGAGTTTTGCTCCGGAGGCCATTTCCTTCAAAATAGAGTCATCAGAATCTAATTTTCTCCAAGTACCGACTTGCCAGATCTTCTTCCGCATCAACAACCCGACATCAGGACATGTGCAAATGGAATAATGACCAAAGAATGCGGGTTCCTTGGGTCAGAGGGTGGTTTATAACACTGGGTTGCCATGGACCAATGAATGTTGTGCCGAGCTTGTCAAGGTCGGGAAGCCTTGCCACGATGCATTCGTGCAGGTATGTACATTTTCTTTTTCCTTTCATATTTCTCTATTTCCCTTCGATTACAAACAAGCGGTGAATAAGTTTCAGCACAACACCCTGTCCCCTTTTTTTTTTTTTGGGTGGGGGTGGTTGCCAAGGAGAGTCAATGATCCCAATACAACAAAATAAAAATTCTAGTAATAGTTAATAATGGGGCACGGAGAGGTTCATCATGAGAATTGAACTTGCAACCTTTTGGTTGATAAATAAGGATGTACAGCACTACGCTATTTCCTATTTCTCGGAAAACACCCTCTCTTGTTATGGATGTTGTTTCATAATTAAACATTGTCTCTCTTTATTAGGAACGTCATCTTAAGGTCCATGATTTTGTGGGGTCCGTAGCCGATTTGCGTAAGAGGCCCGACCAAGTTTGTATTCAATGTGTTAAATCCGTTCTCGCTGTCTCTGAGGCTCGTGGTCATTTCGATTGATCATATAATCGAGCCATGACGAATGGAACCATATGATCATCCGTTAATGGACGAAGTAAGAAATACTTAGAGTGATTGCATTTTGCATTCAAAATTTATTCTGGCTCATACAATATTGCAATTCGATTGTAGTACTCCTTGAATTGTAAGCGCTTGTTGGATGATATATTGGACTGGAAAGTTAAGTCATATAGAAGATTTTGAGTTATACATCAGAATCGTTCTCCACGCAGTGCATTGCTTTCACTAATTTATTTTTCAATGTGAAATATCTAATGTATATGGAAATCGATATGACATGACGTTATTTATTGAATCTATTTGGCGTTATCTCAAAGCATAATACTCCCGCATGGTTCATCGGGTCACAAGGAAACATAATTGGAATTGGACTTGAAACTGAAAATGGCAGAATTGGTGGAACAAGGACCCGGCCCAATTGTTTTCGTATTTAAATTTTTTAACCATGCTTTTGAGGTTAAGAAAAATCAGTAACATGCATTAGCAAATCTACTTTTTCTTTATTCTTGACTTGGGGCTAAAGTCCGATTGCATTAGACGATAAAATTGAACAATACAAAGGCGAGGCATGACAGCCCCTACGAGATCCTAGGAAAAGCAAAAGTTGAATCCTTATATTAGGACTCTCAGACATCCTATGGACGCCGATGGACATTGCAAGTGCAAAATTTGCTAACCTATTTGCACACATTTCTTTCTTGATAGACATATTGAACCCCTATGGTCCACCCCGATTAAGTAAGGCTCGTATGTCCCTCACCTCATGATGGCCCCTTTACATCCCGCTTCCCCTTGGTAGTCTCGTAGTGATAGGGCTACGATCTCTGCCCTAGATCCCATGCCAACTGGAGTCCTATCTTGACCATATTCCCGATTAGCAAGTCAAATTTCAAAACCAGGATTATCCCAACGATATTCCTGATTTTCACATCAAAATTGTGACGGGTTCAGCAATTTTTGACAAATCAGATTCTATAACTAAATTTTTTTAAAAAAATTATCAAGAAGTATTATGTCTCAAGCTTAATCGTAATAAATTAAGCTTAACCATTTCCTTAATCCAAACAAGCTCAGATATAAAGATATCGAAGCATAGAGCTTGGATTAAAGTGAACTACCTCTGTGAAAATTCTTCTTTGATCATTACGGATAAAAAATTCTTTAATGTGTAGTTACAAACCCTCTACATTACGCAGCACAGAACAGATGTCAGTCGTCTCTCATTTTCTTATCTATGTTTTAAGCAACATATATAGATTGATTGAGTGCTCGCACTGAAGTCCATTTTGTTAAACTACATGATATATTGATCTATGCACTAGCCCAAGAAACCATTTAATGAATCCTCAAACAAGCGGAAGGAGGAATTGCTTATCTTAATTCGGGAGGATATTCGACAGTTGGAGTAGATCGGAGCAGCCATTGAAGAAATGCTCTTGCTGTGAATTAAATGGATTCATCTCCCCGACTAACACCATGATGGTGAATTCCTTCAATTCTCAACAATTGATGCATAACAGGGGAGGTGTAAGGATGGCAGCTTAAGAAATCTGTTCAAATCTTCCTTTCTTTGCCTCCGACTTCTACGAAAGAAATAATCAACCTGCTCGAAGGAACAATCAAGATGAGAGTTGTAATGAACGTCGTTTAAATAAAGATATCTCCTTTGCTACATATATAGATGAAAAGAAAACAAAAACTCCTCATCTTTTGTTGTTTATTCTACCAAAAAGAAAATATTCGTTGTAAACGTTACATAATAAGATAAACGGGAAAACATCATATCAAAACCTGTTTAAACTTTGATTATCAACTGAATCATAGTTTAACATATTTTAGATTGGTTTAATAACATTTAGGCCATCCGTGTGGTTTTCTTGTATAGGATTGTTGAATGATCTGGAAAGGACGGGTTTTAACTCAAACTTTCGACCCGATTGGTGAGTTATCATCCTTTAATTAGTACCATTTCAATAGTGTTATAGATGTTGTTCTTCTCCTTATCGACAACTATTCAACATGCCATTTCTTTGCATCACAAGCAATGCATTACATTGATACTCGGGTTGCCACCGATGCCACAGTAGTGGCTCACATTTTCAATCAAAGTCAACGAAGTTGCTCACTGATTCTGAAGTTAGAATGAGATTGTTGAGAGGACTTGTTTAGAACCTTTTCCGGGCTCGTATGTTTAGAGTTGTGTATATGTCTTAAATAACATAATCGATAATGACTGGATATTTCCATTTCATAATTTTTTATGAATATAAATATTATTTAGTTTTATCAACGGAGTGGTTTAGTATATGATTCAGTTTTATCGACGGAGAGGTTTAATATATAATTTAGTTTTAACAACGGAGTTGTTTAGTTATTGGTTTAAATAGCTTAATAAAATCCATGATAGATTTGTGCACTATTTAATTAGTTATTATTTATAATTGCATCGTTTGACCCATTTCCTCCTGTCGATATTATCAAATATAGTCAATAGGAATGCATACAAGAATTCAAAACGATTTTATTTTCCTGTGCTTTTTGACTATACTATTTCAAATTGGATTAATTTCAAAATTACATTCTAAAATGGGTTACGTGTGACCTACTCTATAAAAATGGGTTAATTTAAAAATAAGTCTATATGCTTTACTATCTTTAATATGGCCAAAAATGAATGTTAGGAATTAAAGCATATACTACTTTCTCTTGAACTCATCGGCACCTGAACCCGCGGACACATGATAAATCTTATTACCTGGTAGTTTTTACTTTTTTTGTCGGGTTAATTCCGGTAGCTGAAGCTTATCCCCTCTCTGGTAGCCTCATCGATGCAGCTAAGCCACCTAAAACTTCCGACATGATGGCAAAAACAAGCTGCTGAGAGTGTTGGATCTTATGAAAAACTCGGCACTTCTGAGAGCTGGCTAACCGGGTTGTCAACATTGCGAAGCTGCTGAGTTTTCAGGTGCACACCTCCTATATATGTCTAACACAGAGGGTGCGAACCCAATTTATCTGGCTATATTGAACAAATGGGAAGGTGCTGCAAGAGCAATATTATCAATTTGTAGATCTAAGGAAGATTTTCAGGGTCCATACGATCAATCTGCAACTGTCCATGCTTTGGTCACTCAAGATTTTGAGCTGCTGACCTTTGTGCTTTTTAGAAACATCCCCTTCTTTGGCCATTATGAACGACAGATTTAGCTGCACTTGCCACAATCAGTCATGGATGGTTGCTCAACTCCTCAAGCACAACCAGGCCTGACGTACACCCATATATATATATATATATATATATATATATATATATTCCAAGATGTGAGCCCGCTAAAGATCCGGGACCTACGCTACACCTCCATTTAATAATGACAGATTTCTCGATTCACTTCCATTAGTAGAAACAACTTCCAGTCAACTATTGAGTGAATAATTAGGAGTGGTTGCTGCAAATCAACGCGTGCTTCAGATTCTTTCAGATCAGCTCCTTTTGCAATTTCTTCGATACATAGAGAACATATCCTATCTTTCGATGCATGCTGAACAAGAGATTTCCTGGCAGTACAGTCCTCCTTGGTTTGTAGTGGTTCCATATTTTGGATCAGTTGGTAAGAGAAAGAGATCAATTTGTGTTTAATTGCCCTTGCAATGGAAGGCCAATCGATCCTGGAATCAATTGGTCTTGTGCTTTCTTTAATGCGGATATGCGTTTGATAATAGAGGGACTAAATGAACTAGAGGGACTAAATGAACCGTGAAAATAGAGCATGGACTTCATACTGCAACAGAGACTAGTAGGGCAACCTTTTTCCGATTTCATAACAAAACTGACACAAAGATAAGCAATCATCCTGGAGAATCGTTCCAATTTTGATTTGATTTTCTTTTTATTTTTTTTTCTTTTGGATGAATGTTTTGATGTTCTTATTGTTAATATAGATTAATTCTTCCCCCTCCGTTTTCAACTATATAAACCCCCACCTTCATCTCTTCCTTGTTTTCAACTACAATGTGCCACCTTCACAACAAGAATAATGTCTTATAGAGACGGAATGGGGTTGTCTATATTTTTTAGACGGACCCGTTGAGACAAACTTTTCCGTCTCTATATCGTATAGAGACAGAGTTTTCCGCCTCAATTGTGGTCCCTGTAAGGCTGAATTCATGTAGTGTACTTCAATGAATATTACAACATCTACTTATAATTTGATCAGTGTTCTCTCACATAGTTGTCACTTGGGTTGAATACATCATTGTTTTCATGCTCTAGCTGTCCCGAGGTCATCTTCTTATGCATCAAAAAATGGCTTCTTTATAATAACCTGGAGGGAACTTCAAGGACATGGGCATGGGCATGCTCTGTGCAGTGTGCCAAGAATTTGAGTTGAAAACCGCGGCATCCTCAGACACTATACCGGTCAGTGGTGGAAGAGTGATTATTGCACGAAAAGATCATCTCCAGAAGAAAATCAATAGTATGAGAACAACCTAGCTAATTGGGCAAAAAAGGCGCGTAACTCTGAGTATATCCTCATCTGTTTACATATTTAACTTCAAATTAGTTATGTCCAAAATAATTTTCTGTAGAATATTGGTTCTAGCAGGATGGATCTACTTGGTATATATGTATTTTTCAAGATTGGAAAGAAAGATTTCGTTTTGAATCCTCATATCAGTTTCAATTGGTATCACAGTTCCGTTGATTCCGTAGAATACCGGAACTACAACCTTCAATTTCCTATTGATTCTTCGAATACCTAGAAAATCGGCATCCAACTCGAATTGAATCCGAAAATGGGCGTAAAAGCACAGTACCTCTAAACTTTATTAAAAAATAACAAATATTTAGCCCTAGGGCTTACATCGCTTAAATAGGATTAAAAACGCCTAAATTACACGAAAGAAATAAACTTTTCCTAAAATTGCAAAAACGCTCAAATAACATAAAAATGCCCGTTTGAGGCCCTAAAGGATAGAATTCGACATAAATCTCGTATTTTCACAACTGAAGGCGGTGAGTTGTGCCCCGAATGCTGTTTCCCTCGAGACAGGGTCGTCAGAACATGTTTTTCTCGATGTACCGAATTACCACATCTTTTGTTGCATCAAAATCATAAAACAAGATTTTTCTTCTCTTATTAATCAGATACAAAATTCATCGAAATTCATCGAAATGATTAGTGCAAATCACTAATTGATTAATAATCAAATTCAAGACTTTAACCAAACGGAGAAACTTGCCAAAACCAGCAAAAATATCAAGAGGGCAGAAGATCAATAGCAGAAGACGATATCAATTAAAATGATCAGTTTCCTTCTTTTTATTCTTCTATCAGACTCGAGTTTCAATGTCAATTGTAAGGGCAAGCATCCAACCCACTCAAGGGTTGCCTATAGACTTCTTAATGATCACCATATTACACCGAAGAAAGCAAGACAAGAAGGAATACCGCAAAAATGCAAACTGAGAGTCAGCTTCTCTTACTACTTCAATAAATCACCTGATAGTCCCAATGTGTAGATACAAAGCCTCTACATTATGCAGCACAGAACAAATGTCAGTCATCTCTCATTTTCTTATCTATGTTTTAAGCAACATATATAGATTGATCGATTGCTCGCGCTGAAGTCCATTTTGTTAAACTACATGATATATTGGTCTAAGCACTAGCACAAGAAATCATTCAATGAATCCTCAAAAAAGCGGAAGGAGGAGTTGCTTATCTGAATTCGGATGGATATTCGACAATTGGAGCAGATCGGAGCAGCCATTGAAGAAATCTGTTCAAATATTCCTTTTTTCGCCTCCGACTTCTATGAAAGAAATAATCAATCTGCTCAAAGGAACAATCAGGATGAGAGTTGTAATGATCATCGTTTAAATAAAGATATCTCCTTTACTGCATATATAGATGAAAAGAAAACAAAGACTACTCATCTTCTGTTGTTTATTCTACCAAAAAGAAAATCTTCGTTGTAAACGTTACATTATATGAAATTTCCCCTGAAGAATACCAATGATCTTCCTTTCTTTGCAGTGGTTCCTTCGATGGATCGGTTGGAGATAAACGGGAAAACATCATATCAAAACCTGTCTAACGTTTGATTATCAGTTGGAGAAGTTTAATGTGTAATTTAGTTTTATCAACGGAGTTGTTTAGTTATTGGTTTAAATAGCTTAATAAAATCCATTATAGATTTGTGCACTTTTTAATTAGTTCTTACTTATGATTGCATCGTTTGACCCATTTCCTCCTGTCGATATTATCAAATATAGTCAATAGGAATGCATACAAGAATTCAAAAAGATTTTATTTTCCTGTGCTTTTTTTACTACACCATCACAAATTGGATTAATTTCGAAATTACATTCTTAAATGGGTTAAGTGTGAGCTACTCTATAAAAATGGGTTAATTTAAAAATAATTCTATATGCTTTACTATATTTAGTATAGCCAAAAATGAATGTTAGAAATTAAAGCATATACTATTTTCTTTTGAAGTTATTAGTACCTGAACCCGTGGACACATGATAAATCTTATTACCTGGTAATTTTTATATTTTTGTCGGGTTAATTCCGGTAGCTAAAGCTTATCCCCTCTCTGGTAGCCTCATTGATGCAGCTAAGCCGGCTAAAACTTCCGACATGATGCAAAGACAAGCTGCTGAGAGCATTCGATCTTATGAAAAACTCGGAACTTCAGAGAGTTGGCAACCGGGGCGTCAACATTGCGAAGCTGCTGAATTTTCAGGGTACACACCTCCTATATATGTCTAACAAAGAGGGTTAGAGCCCAATTTATCTGGCTATATTGAACAAATGGGAAGGTGCTTCAAGAGCAATATTATCTAAGGAAGATTTTCGGGGTCCATACGATCAATCTGCAACCATCCATGCTTTGGCCACTCAAGATTTTGAGCTGCTGACCTTTGTGTTTTTTAGAAACATCCCCTTCTTTGGCCATTATGAACGACAGATTTAGCTGCACTTGCCACAATCAGTCATGGATGGTTGCTCAACTCCTCAAGCACAACCAGGCCTGACTTCTGACCATAGTCAAGATGGTTTGCTATCGTTACGTATAGGCACGACCAAAGGATCTGCCGCTGCTATAAATGATCTCCTATCGAAGAGAGTTCAAAGGGAACCAGAGTTTTCTATTGATCTCAAAGACGGTGTCGCTTATTTTAGCAAACTCTATTTTAGTCATGATGCAGACTTCTCCTGAGTTCCTTCCTCGATCTCCTCTGTATAAAGAACAATTAAAATGATGTGTCTTCTTTTTTAAGCTCTTCAGTTATGAAATCAAAGGATTTAAACAATTTGGATCCTCACACCATGCATGTTCATTGGGCTTTTGCATACCCAGTGACGTACACCCAAAAAAAAAAATTCCAAGATGCGAGCCCACTAAAAAACCGAGACGTACACTACACCTCCATTTAATAATGACAGAGGTTTCGATTCACTTCCATTAGTAGAAACAACTTCCAGTCAACTATTGAGTGAATAATTAGGAGTGGTTGCTGCAAATCAACGCGTGCTTCATATTCTAACTGATGAGCTCCTTTTGCAATTTCTTCAATATATAGAGAACATATCCCGTCTTTCGATGCATGCTGAACAAGAGATTTCCTGGCAGAACAGTCCTCCTTGGTTTGTAGTGGTTCCATATTTTGGATCAGTTGGTAAGAGAAAGAACTGTGAAAATAGAGCACGAGCTTCATACTGCAACAGAGAATAGTAGGGCGACTTTTTTTCCGATTTCATAACAAAACTGACACAAAGATAAACAATCATCCTGGAGAATCGTTTGAATTTTGATTTGATTTTCATTTTATCTTTTTTTCCTTTTGGATGAATGTTTTGATGTTCTAATTGTTAATATAGATTAATTCTTCCCCCTACGTCTTCAACTATACAAACCCCCCACCTTCATCTCTTCTTTGTTTTCAACTACAATGTTCCACCTTCACTACAGGAATAGAGTCTTATAGGGACGGGATTTTGAAACGGAATGGAGTTGTCTATATTTTTGAGACGGACCCGTTGAGATGAACTTTTCTGTCTCTATATCATGTAGAGACGGAGTTTTCCGTCTCAATTGCTGTCCCTATAAGACGAAATTCGTGTAGTGTACTTCAATGAATATTACAACATCTACTTATAATTTGGTTGGTGTTTTCTCACACAGTTGTCACTTGGGTATTTTCATGCTCTAGTTGTCCCGAGGTCATCATAATTTTCACGTGTCTGTTTCATTCTAAATATAGAGTTCAAGAAGCAATTTTCTAATTAGCTGCTCAGGCTTTTCAGTTTTTACTGTATAAATGTTATCATGGTTCTTTTTTATTTTTATTTTTCTTTTTTATTTATTGATCAGTATCAATGATTGTTGTTGGATAAGTTTACTATAAACAATTCTATTGATCAATGAAATTACAACCACTTATAAGAAATATAAATACGAAAATAGACAGGGTCCCTGTTCCACCAATTCTGCCAATTTCGGTTTCAAATCCAATTCCAATAACCAAATGGGAGCACTAATTTTATGCTTTGAGATAAAGCACAATAGATATACAATTATATCGCTGTTCTGGCCCAATATATACTGTCATATATAATATCGATTTCCATATGTATTATATATTATATTGAAAAAATAAATTAATTAGGGAGAGCAATGAACTGTGTTGGAGAACGTACTCTATATCTTTTATTGGTTGGGCTATGAGTTAACTTTCCAGTCCAATATATCAACCGAACAAACGATTACAACTCAAGGAGTAGCACAATCGAATTGCAATTTATGAGCCAAAATGGATTTTCAAAGCAAAATGTCATCGCCCCATGTATATCGTACTTCCTCCGGTGTAAGATTTCATTCATCATGGCTCAATCGCATGATCAGTCGAAATATCAAGAAAAGAGTTAAAGCATTGAGTCCAAACTTGGTCGCTCCTCCTAAGAAGATCGGCTACGGACCCCACAAAATCGTGGACCTTAACATGACGTTCCTATTAAAAAGAGAAAATGTTTAATCAAGCAGTATCAGGACCTTGAAATTAAATTTCACTTGTAATAAGGAAAAGTGTTAGAGGAATTCTATGGTGCAATCAATAAAATTGATGGTAAATTATTAAAATTGAGAGTAAAAGTTAAGTACTTTACTTAAAAATAATTAAGTAAAGTTCATTGAAATTTGTGTACTTTTTTAACAAAATTTGAATGTTTTACTTTGCAACATATGTAATTTGCTTTGAAATTTGTGCAAGTTAATTTCTTTATTTGTGATTTACTAAAATTCCAAGTAAATTACTAGAAATTTGAGTAATTTTCTTTGATTGTATGGTGCAACCAATTGCACCATAGATCTTTCCTTTTAAGTGTTATCGCAGCCAAGAAAGTCCAATAATTTTCCCTTTTTTTTTTTCATGATAAGACTGAATGAATATGTAATTGTTGGTACATACCTGTACGTATGCATCGTGGCAGGGCTTCCCGACCATAACTAGTTCTGCGCAGCACTCATCTGTTGGTGGTGGCCCTTCGTTCATAGCCACTGTCCTACGGATGGATTCTCCACATTGTTTGGTCATTATCCCATTTGCACATGTCTTGAAGTCCACTGCTTGTCCAGCCACGTCAAGATTAGGAGCCTCAGCCGGAGGGAAGCCGAACTTCACAACATCAACACAGTCATTCCAAATCTCATTGCCCCTCTGAAGCAAAGCTGCTTTGGTTCCCACGTAGTCGTGTTCCTTAACATGAAACTGCATCCACAAAAAGTGATGTGTTTAATTTCCTGAAACTTATTCACTAATAGTTTTTAATTAACGAGAAATAGAGGAATATGAAAAGAAAAAAAAATTGCCGTACGTACCTGCACGAATGCATCATGGCAAGGCCTCCCAACGTTGACAAGAGCGGAACAACAGTCATCAGTCGGTGGCAATCCGGTGTTCAAAGCCACCCTCTGACCTAAGGAGTGGCCGCATTCTTTGGTCATTGTTCCATTTGCACATGTCTTGAAGTCGACTTGCGCAGCCACGTGATTGAGATCGGTGGACAGTGCAATAATATTGATGATGAGGATGATCATCAGAGAGCAAAACCCATTTATCAATCCCATGGCTTCTCACTCTTTCGATTTATCGGATGACTCTCTTCTTCGAAAGTTAATTAACTTGGTATTTATAGGTATGCATATTAGGACTTGCAATGATTGAAATAAATATACGGAAACAGGTTTTAATTGTTCAATGAAGATGTGTATCGGTTTATCATTTTTTTTTCGATAAGGAGCAACGGTTTATCATTAATTGAACTGAATGTAAGAATTGGAGAAGCGATTCCCTTGACCATTGGTAGATTTGCCAACTTCATATATACCACAGTAGAGATGCATGCATCCGATTTGTGCATTAGTACTCATCTAACTTTTATTGGAAGCATTCTGTCTATCTAATGTAATTACTAGATTGCACATACATCTTAGCGTTCCGATTAGGTACTCTTAAGTTTTCCCGTGGCATGATATGAGCTCACACTGGAGCGTGGCAGCATAATTAACCCGCTTTAAATACCATGTAAAATATTCACTGGACCAATAAGCGATTTAACCATCTCCAACCCAAAAACTCAAACCGATAGGTGGCGGTACTCATCTCTTATAAACCCACTAAATCATTATTAAGTTTTTCATGTGGGATCTAAACTTTCCAGATTACCAAAGGAGATATCTTTCAGTTTCGTTCTCTTAGAGAAAAAAACCGGCCGTCAAATTCAACATACAAATCTTTTTTATTGCAAGGGAAGTTTACATGCACAGTAGAGGAAAATAAAGGAATACAGAAGTCAAAATTTACGGGTAATGATATAATTTCGGCCCTCTTCATTTCAAGTCGAGAAAGTTATTATGGAAATACATAAAAAAAAAATTAATAAGATGAAAGAGAAAAAACAATCCCGTCCTCCCCGGCCCCTTTTCACCCAAAAACATGGAGAACAAAATTAGGATTGGTATACGAAATTAGCAATTGGAAATGATATCCCGCATTTTTTGTACAGTAATTATATTTAGAAAGCATACTCAACAAATGTAAAACATTTCATGAAAATAATGCAGAACTTCTCATGCATTGTTTGCCATGCATATAGTCTCTTACCAAAGCATGCGGCCCATTAGAATATTAAACAAGTTTCGACCAGCTTTCAGAAACAGTCCATTAGGCTTGTTAGACTAAAACCTGAAAGAAAGAGAAACTCTAATGAGGAGAAATTGAATTCCATAGAGGATTGCACAATGCGGAAACTTCAGATTCTTAAGATATTAAGATGTCTCCAAATCATGGCCAGAAAGTCCATTAATTTGATGCTGTCTTTCACCTCAATTTCCTTCAAAAAAAATTTTCCTTTTTTTTTTTATTGTCGTGCTCTCCCCAAAATGAGCTACATGCTTTCATTTGATATCTGCAATCTTTTTTTTCTTTTTTCTTTTTTTCCTTTGAAGGTAATTCATCTGCAAAACTTATATCAGAGACTTAAAAAAAAACGAAATGATATCAAACAATTTAAAGAAGGATCATTACTTGGCGTCCAATCAAATATCCTAACAAGCTTCAGTAATAACAGTATTACATGATCTTTGTTCTACGTACGTATAACATTTGTGAAGCATTGATTAATAGCATGTGTATGTATATGTACAATAAAATATAAAATATACTATAAAACAAAGGTTTTAATAGTGTCAATGCAAGGCATGGATTATTATTATCACATAAATATAAATCAGTTGAAGGCCAGTGCAACAAATTCCAAGGATTTGAAAGTATAATAATACCGATCCCAGTCATTTTTGCAAAAACATAATTGGCAACAAATAAAAAAAAATCACAAAGCCACCCACTTCCTTTTCACCTATAACGCCGAAAAAAAAATCACATTCATTAGGAAAAAGTTATACTCAAACTCATATATGAACCACATTTAATATATATGTCAGTCGAACGGGAATGACCGCTCTACTGTTGAATAAGCACTAATTATATTTTTTTTAATACTTCAATAATATTTTACATACTATCATTTATATTATTATAATTTTTATTTGTAGCCAATTTTTAATTTTTCCTCTTCAGTATCAATTGTTACTCATATTATTCAATAGAAAAACATTAACAGAGTCCAAAGAAATTAGATAGGTAATAAAGTAACTATTCTCATATATATGATATGTGACATTTATAAATCTTTAAATTTAACAAAATTACTTTTTTTAGGAGTAAAGAGTGACAACCAAAGCAACAATAATTGATATTGACGAACAACAAATAATACAAATACATATATAGACATAATTAACTCAATTTTCACGTAAACAATATTTTAAAATAAAAATAAAAATAATTATATATTTAATCAACAAGAGCTTCCGCCCCATGCGCGGGGTTTTCATATAGTTACTAATACAACATGCGTCCAATAAAAAGTTACATGAGCAATTAAAAAAGGTGTACTAAATGCACAACCCGGACACGTTCATCTCTACGACTTCTCCAATTCTTACGTTCAATTAATGATAAACAATTGCATATCTTCATTGATCAGCTAAACCCGTTTCCATTAATTTATATTTAATCATTGCAAGTCGGATCCTAATCTGCACACCTATATAAATACCAAGTTATATTTCTACCGAGACAAATAACAAAGTTTCATAACTTTATTAGAAGAGAGTCATCCAATAAAGCGAAAGAGTGAGAAGTCATGGGATTGTTAAACGAGTCTTGCTCTCTGATGATCCTCCTCATCATCATCAATATAGTTGCATTGCCCACCAACATCAATCCTGTGACCGCACAAGTCGACGTCAAGACATGTGCAAATGGAACAATGACCAAACAATGTGGAGAGTCCATCCGTTTGAGGGTGGCTATGAACGTAGGACCGCCACCAACCAAAGATTGCTGCGCACAACTCGTAAAGGTCGGGAAGCCCTGCCACGATGCATACGTGCAGGTATGTGCGACAATTCTATATACTCATATTTCTCTATTTCCCTTTGATTACAAACTAGCAATGAATAAGTTTCAGGAAAACACCTCTCCTTTTATGGATGTAGTTTCGCAATTAAACATTGTCTCTCTCATTATTAGGAACGTCATCTTAAGGTCCATGATTTTGTGGGGTCCGCAGAAGATTTGCTTAAGAGAAGCGACCAAGTTTGGACTCAATGTGTTAACTCCATTCATCCTCCCGCTGAGGCTCCGGGTCATTTCGACTGATCATATGATTGGGCCATGACGAATGGAGTCTTATATTGGAGGAAGTACGGTATACATGGGGTGATGACATTTTGCTTTCAAAAAATTCGTTGTTATCGCTTGTTGGATGATATATTAGGACAGGAAAGTTAAGTCATAACCCAGCCAATAAAAGATTTAGTGTTGGACATCAGACTCGTTCTCCCGCACAAGTTCATTGCCTTCACTAAATTTTTTTCCTTTATAATATATATAATATATATGGAAATAGATGTGATATATGACATTATATATTGAGCCAGAACAGGAATACAATTGTATATCTATTGGACTGCATCTCAAAGCATAATACTTCTATTGGGTTCATCGGATCACGTGGAAACAGAATCGGAACTGATATTGCAAATGGATTTGAAATCGAAATTGGTGGAATTAGTAAACCGTTTCATCATACACTTCACTATGAATACAACCTCCAGAAAACAGAAATCATCGTACACCAGGATAGACAAGAGCAATTCAACCAGGACAGATGAGTACCCCACGCATTGCGCGGGCTCTCTAGTCAATTAAATATCATCAAGATTAAATACATTATTTTAAAACATTCTTTCCATGAATATCGAATTAATTATATTGTAATATGCGATCATAATTTTTTTTGGTTGCTATATAAATAATAAAACATAATTCTATATTTGGATCTTTAACGTTGCTTAAACTTATATTTGGTAAATATTTTTTTTCAAGGAAATTACTATTGTAATTATTCTAAGCATTCTAAAAAGCATACTTATTTTATTTAAATATAAATGTTAGAATAAATATTTTTAAAAAATTTTCAAATATGATGTAAAGGACATAAGAATGGCTATCCAAGAAAGAGAAGTGCAATATTGTTACTCATTTCAATTGGACAGAGTTGATCCACTACCATATGGCTCTTTACATCAGCATTTAATAATGAGCGGTACTTCAATCTGTAGTTATTAACGGTGTAAAATCCTCCTTCACGAAGTAATGGTTGATATAAATCGATATGGGACTTTCTTACGCTTGCATGTATTAATGGACCATAATTTCATTAGAAGTAATAATTTAATAAATAATAAATTTTGGTATTTAAAGAAATTATGTTTAATATGTTCAAGATAACTACAACAAAAAGATAAATTAATTAAAAAATCAGTTATGTCACACATGAATATGAATTTAGTCTTTCTCAGGCACACACTCGATCAGATTTAATGGGAAGAAAAGGTCATAGTTATCGTTGCTCACGTTATGCACTGTTCTTCTTTTAAAAATTCACGTACTGTATTCAATTTCTGATTCTTCACAGGATATACATATATAAAGATCAAGAATCAAAACCACATTTTTCGTATAATTTTTAAATGGCATCTATATAAATTTATATAATCTATAAACTATAATATATATATATATATATGCAACGGCATATATAATCTATAACTATATTATATATATATATATATATATATATGCAAGCGACATATGTATAGTTTCTATATATAATCTTGCAAACGGCATATATATACATATATGCCAACGGTATATATAAGTTTGGGCTATATTATTCCATTGTACATGATCTATGTATTGAGCAATGTATATATAATCTATAAAGAGCAATGTATATATAATCTATAAATTTTACTGTATATTATTGCCTTGTGTATAATATTTATATTCTGTTAGGCAATATGTGGATATAATCTATATATTCTGTTAATAATCTATATAACAATACTTTATTGATAAAAGAATATAAAATTACCTTATATTTTCATGATGATGTGGCAATGCAAGAGAGTTTTGTATTCTATTTGATGTGGAGACTTGAAAATTTGGTTCGTGCTTTATTTTCATATATATATATATATATATATATTTATATCCCTATAATTTTGTTTTTAGGAAAATTCATTTTATATATTTCAAAAAGAAGAATAGAAAAAGGGCAAAGAAAACTGGGGAGGAAGAAGAAACAATGTATGGAAGAGATAGAGAGAGTCAGGGAGGAGGAAGTGAATGGTCAAGCTGGAGAAAGAATGCACGAAAAATTTTAGGTTATCTTTTAGATATAATAATAATTATAATATTAATCAAGTAACCATTTCTAATAATTAGGTTTTATTTTTATGGAGCAATTCAAAAAGTGAAATTTATATCAAGGCCCACTTCTCTGGCTTTATAATAGTACCAGATCGTTGACCTGTGGTATGCATGGAACTCTAGACATTTTTAATCAATTTTTTAAAGATGATTAGCTCCAATTGTAATTTTTCACTGTACGTAGAATAAACATTTGTTCGCACGCCAATATTATTCTTCCAATAATGTATGCATGGGTTAATTTGTAGAAGGAAAATAAATGTTTGGAGTAAGAATGTAGAAGGAAAATAATGTTTGAGAGTGAGAACAGTGAAAGAAAATAGTTGGAGAAAAAAAATAAAGAAATGAAAAAGAAAAAAGGTTGGCAAGCCTTCCAGTGGTCAAGGGAATCACTTCTCCAATTCTTGCGTTCAATTAATGATAAACAATTACATATCTTCATTGATCAGCCAAACCTGTTTCCATTAGAAGAGAGTCATCCAACAAAGCGAAAGAGTGAGAAGTCATGGGATTGTTAAACGGGTCTTGCTCTCTGATGATCCTCCTCATCATCATCAGGTCATTTCGACTGATCATATGATTGGGCCATGATGAATGGAGTCTTATATTGGAGGAAGTACGGTATACATGGGGTGATGACATTTTGCTTTCAAAAAATTCGTTGTTATCGCTTGTTGGACTCGTTCTCCCGCACAAGTTCATTGCCTTCACTAAATTTTTTTCCTTTATAATATATATAATATATATGGAAATAGATGTGATATATGACATTATATATTGAGCCAGAACAGGAATACAATTGTATATCTATTGGACTGCATCTCAAAGCATAATACTTCTATTTGGTTCATCGGGTCACGTGGAAACAGAATCGGAACTGATATTGCAAATGGACTTGAAATCGAAATTGGTGGAATTAGTAAACCGTTTCATCATACACTTCACTATGAATACAACCTCCAGAAAACAGAAATCATCGTACACCAGGATAGACAAGAGCAATTCAACTATGAAATCGGGTCTGTTCAGCATTGTTGGAGTCGCATGTGCCAAGCTTCTCCTCTGTGACAGCTGCCTAGATGTCAACAGGATGTCATTCCAATTAACCGGCGCTACGCAAAAGCATACTTCGAGCAGCAGCCAAGTAGAGTCCGGCTGACGCTGCTACCGCCCAGGCCAAGCATCCCAGGCCACGTTCCACAATCCCTCGCCACGGAAGACCAGCCAGGGGAGATCAATAACATTTATAAAATTAAAACTGAAAAGCCTGAGCAGCTAAAGGAAAATTGCTTCTTGAACTCTATATTTAGAATGGAGTAGACCTGTTCAGCCAAAAAAAAACAAAGAAAGAAGGAAATGTAGGAGCTCTTTCATACTACATTTGATGGACATAACTTGTCCCGTGGTAATCGAAGGATAACAGAGTCCAATCTTTGTCACTTGAACAGAAAGAAGTTAAATAATTGGATTTGAAAAATATATTTGAGTGAATACAATCAGTTCCGAGTCAATAGCTGCAAAACAACCTCGCAGTTAAGATGGATCTGAGGTTGCAAGACGAAATCATCCTTCCAATCTTGAACAACATGTAGCGAGTAGATCCGTTAGGCGAGCACTAAAATTCTACTGAAAAATATTTTGGACATAATTTTCGAAGTTAAATATATGTCTGAATAGAACTCAAAGTATGTTATACACCGATTAAACGAGTGGAAGTAATGCGCGGAGTTACATACCTCACGGTTAAAACATCAATAAATATGAAGCATTCGTTAATTTACAACAACCACTCCTAATGATTCATTCAATATTTGAAGGGAAGTTGTTTCCATTAATTGAAGCGAATCGAGAACCTCTCATTATTAATATATATATATATATATATATATATATATATATATGCAAATGACATATATATAGTATATATATATATATATATATTAATCTTGCAATTCTTACGTTCAATTAATGATAAACCGTTACATATCTTCATTGATCAGCTAAACCTGTTTCCATTAATTTATATTCAATCATTGCAAGTCGGATCCTATCCTTCACACCTATATAAATACCAAGTTATAGCTCTACCAAGACAAATAACAAAGTTTCATAACTTTATTAGAAAAGAGTCATCCAATAAAGCGAAAGTGTAAGAAGCCATGGGATTATTAAATGGGTTTTGCTCTCTGATGATCCTCCTCATCATCAATATAGTTGCATTGCCCACCAACCTCAATCCCGTGGCGGCACAAGTCGACGTCAAGACATGTGCAAATGGAACAATGACCAAACAATGTGGAGAGTCCATCCGCTTGAGGGTGGCTATGAACGTAGGGCCGCCACCAACCAAAGATTGCTGTGCACAACTCGTAAAGGTCGGGAAGCCCTGCCACGATGCATACGTGCAGGTATGTACGACAATTCTTTATACTCATATTTCTCTATTTCCCTTTGATTACAAACTAGCAATGAATAAGTTTCAGGAAAACACCTCTCCTTTTATGGATGTAGTTTCACAAGTAAACATTGTCTCTCTCATTATTAGGAACGTCATCTTAAGGTCCATGATTTTGTGGGATCCGCTGAAGATTTACTTAAGAGAAGCGACCAAGTTTGGACTCAATGTGTTAACTCCATTCATCCTCCCGCTGCGGCTCCTGGTCATTTCGACTGATCATATGATTGGGCCATGACGAATGGAGTCTTATATTGGAGGAAGTACGGTATAGATGGGGTGATGACATTTTGCTTTCAAAAAATTCGTATGTGGCAATTCAATTGTGGTACTCCTTCAGTTGTAATCTCTTGTTGGATGATATATTTGGACTGGATAGTAAAGTCATAGCCCAGCCAATAAAAGATTTAGTGTTGGATATCAGACTCGTTCTCCCGCACAAGTTCATTGCTTTCACTAAATTTTTTCCTTTAATAATATATGTAATGTATATGGAAATCGATGTGATATAGGACATTATATATTAAGCCAGAACAGGAATACAATTGTATACTTATTGGGCTGCATCTCAAAGCATAATACTTCTATTTGGTTCATCGGGTCACGTGGAAACAGAATCGGAACTGATATTGGAATGGGATTTGAAATCGAAATTGGTGGAACAATGAGCAGCTCTTATTCACTCACCAGTGATTCTGTGACTCTGTTATCGGCACGGTTAGCTTCTCCTCTATGACAGCTGCCTAGATGTCAACAGGATGTCATTCCAATTAACCGGCGCAAGGCAAAAGCATACTCCGAACAGCAGCCAGGCAGAGTCCAGCCGATGCCGCTACCACCCAGGCCAAGCATCCCAGGCCACGTTCCACGATCCCTCGCCGCGGAAGACCGGGCAGGGGAGATCAATAACATTTATAAAATTAAAACTTAAAAACCTGAGCAGCTAAAGAAAAATTGCTTCTTGAACTCTATATTTAGAATGGAGTAGACCCTTTCAGCCCAAAAAACAAAACAAAAAAGAGATGGAAATCTAGGAACTCTTTCATGCCACACTTGATGGACATAACCTGTCCCGCGGTAATTGAAGGATAATAGAGTCCAATCTTTGTCACTTGAACAGAAAGAAAGAGTTAAATAATTGTATTTGAAAGTATATTTGAGCGAATACAATCAGGGGACGAAGAAGAAACAATGAATGGAGGAGAAAGAGGTTGTTAGGGGAGCAGGAAGTGAGTGGTCAAGTGTGAGACCCGAAAAAGGAAAAAAAAAACTTTGTACACACAGAAAAAAAATATTATTACATATATCATATTGTTTTATAGGTGGCTTGAAACAATAATATAACTTAAGAAATAAATAAATAAATAAATAAATAAAGGGATGTTTAACTTGTTTACTATGGACTTGCCCACACCCTATTGCTCTAGGGATGTCTAACTTGTTTATTATGGACATGCCCATACCCTATCACTCTCCCCACTCTTTTTCCACCGCCTCAGCACCTTCATCTATCATTCTCCATTGTCTTCCTTTTCTTTTCTTTTGGGTTGGGGAATCGAAGAAAGAAAACAGAGCTAAAAACAGAGAGACAGACAGAGGGAGAGAAGAGTGAGCTGAGCGAACTAAAGAGGAAGAAGAAGAGGAGGAAGAGGAAGAGGAGAATAGCTTCGAGAAGCTTCCGCTTTGATCTCCTTTTTACTATAACTCGATTTCAATGGAGGTTTGTGAATCTTTTGCCTTGCTTTCTTCCTGGAGTTCTGATTAGGGTATCTCGTATATGTACAGATAACTAAAAGAGGTCTCATGCATAAGTTAGAAGGTACATGAAGCTGGATATTTTATCAGTTTTGTGTTCTAATCTTGGTTGTAAAATCTGATATGGTCCTCATTCTTCAATTTTTGAGCTTCCCCAGACCTAGATTGATCGTGCTAGTTCCAATTTTAATTTTGTCCATGTTTCTACATCAGATAGGGACTGATTACCAAAAAAAAAAGATTTGGATTGATACCGGGAGGTACGAGCAAGCCTTTCGAGGATGGCCGGAGTCTAGGATTTCTGAGAAGCTTCTGTTTGGATTACATTTTTTAGTAACTGGACTGGACCAATTCAATTTCAATGAATTATTGTGATGTTTCTGGTTATTTATCTGTACTTGGGGCTCTGATTAGTTGGTCACATATTGGAGTTTCATGAAGCTGGAGATGTGATAGGTTTTATTCCTCTAGGCTTGTCTAATTGCTATGGGGTGTATTGTTTGATTGATTGAGTTATATGTTTTGATGTGTTATTATGTTAGGATATGAACTTGGTTTGGTGAGGTTATTGAGGAGAAATTTGCTGTTGTTTTGAAATATTTGAAATCGGGTTTAAGTACCTTATTATAAGTTGCTCTTATTGTTTGAGTTGCCCATGTGAAATTGATTTCCTCAGAAAATCGCTTCAGTATGGTCTGAATGAATTATCATATACGAATTTTGTTTAGTGGAGGACTTAGGGAGATATACAAACTAGCTTATGTATATTGAAAGCATTGTAGGAGTAAATATTATTGGTTGGTTTTATTTCCTATTAGATTCATTGAGCTGCTCTATCAATGCTGACCTTAACATTTCATTTAGGTTGAATGATATTACTCTATCGATTGTCAGTTAGCCCTCTCAATTTATGTTGCTTTGTTGAAGTTGGTGGAAGGTGAAATGAAAGTTTCCTTTGTTGTTTGCCTTGTTAGATAATTCGAAGGAACATGGGTAGACTTATATTATGTAATTTCAAAGTATAAGTTTTGGTCTTTGCTCCAAATGAAAAGAAGTAGTTTTTAATAGAATTTTTCTAATGAATTCAATCCTTTATTGATTGAATTATCCTATTAACGATCAATGTGAAATCCTCTGTTTATTTACTAAAACAAGGTGTCAAATGGAGATTTTTTTTTAAAGCGGTGTTTGCACAAAGGTGAGAGAGTTACAGGACAATATGAATATGATATATAAATAATTTTGCATTGTATTGAGACAATGGGCTGTAAAGAAGTTCGTGGGAGGTATTAGAAGCCTCGTAATGGTGTTATGTTAATTATTCTCTAAATTTATGTTTGCAAATCATAGGGATCGAGGAGATTGAATTCTTGCATTCTGAAGGCTCGACCCAGTAAGCTATCTTTCTTGGAGTTGTCGGTGAGTACTTCATTCCATTGTGAAATGATATATATATATATATATACTATGTGAGTACTCTATTCCCTTGTAAAATGATATATTATAATTATATAGATTATTTAAGAAGAATATAGTGATAGTTAGATTAAAAAATTGGTCTAGCTATGTTGTGTGAAATGATTTGAGAGGTATTGCCTTTTATGTTTCATTTCGAATTGAAATATGCAGTGTGGTTGTATATGCTAATTGTGTATGAGATATGTGATGATAACATGCTGCCATAGTAATGTGATTGAGATTATATTTGGGTACGATGATATTTGAGGTGAGATGGCATGGTTGCAATGGATTATGCTTGCATTGTTGTTTAACTATAACCTTAACGGCCGCTGGACCCGGCGGAATAGAAAGTGGGGCGCGAATGGCCGCTGGACCCGGCGGAATAGAAAGTGGGGCGCGAATGGCCGCTGGACCCGGCGGAATAGAAAGTGGGGGCGCGAATGGCCGCTGGACCCGACGGAATAGAAAAAGGGGCCTGAACGTCCTGATTTGTCGTAATGAAATGAGAATCTATAATTATATTGACTGATTGTGTTGTATATTGTTTGTCTGCTATGTTTGCTGGAGATGTAATGATTGTTGAGTTTGCTGAAAATGTAATGATTGTTGAGATTATTTGAAGATGTTTTGTGAAAGTCGTATTGTTGCTAGAATTTGATATGTCAGGTGATTGTATTGTGAAGTTCTATGGAATGCTAATGAATGGATATTTGATGTTTATATGATATTGGATATTAAAGAAATAGTGGTTTAGATGATGGTTGGATTGGAAGTGATTGTATTATTTGTTTGAATATTTGGTTGTTTGCAATTAAATATTTATTTAATAATAAGTCATTTTGCTTTGGAATATAGTATTCACTGAGATGCAGCTCACATCCTGCATATATTTTTCCAGATAAGCTTCTAGCTGCGTGGAAGAACCACTTTTTGATATCGGGGATCAGCTCAGAGAATTAAGTAGGGACCTTAGTTATTTGATAAGTATTCTTTTTGCATATAATGTATTTGAACATGTTATGACCTTGAGCTTTTGTGTAGTTTGTTTATTGGTGTGGGTGGAACGAAAATACTCTCTTTTGAGATGCATATACATATTAGAGCTTGATGGGTTGGATATATATAAATATATTTTGGGGCCTTATGGAAAGCAGGTTTCGAAGCGAATAGCTTGTATGATAGGGGATATCGACGAAATTTAGGGAAAGTTCTGCCAAAATTTCGAGTTGTGACATCAAGCGGGAGAAAGAATGCACGAGATATTTTGGGTAGTTATGTAGATATAATAATAATTATTATAATATTAATCAAGTAATCATTTCTAATAATTAGGTTTATTTTTATGGAGCAATTCAAAAAGTGAAATTTATATCAAGGCCCACTTCCGTGGCTTTATAATAGTACTAGATTGTTGACCCGTGCTACGCACGGAACTCTAGACATTTTTAAAGATGATTAGTTCCAATTGTAATTTCTCACATTCTCTGAATGTACGTAGAATAAACATTCTTTCACACACCAATATTATTCTTCCAATAATGTATGCATGGGTTAATTTGGAGAAGGAAAATAAATGTTTGAGGGTGAGAATTGTGAATGAAAAGTGTTGGGGAGAAAAAAAATAAAGAAATGAAAAAGGAAAAAGATGTATGGAGAGGTAGAGTGCTGATGAGAGAGAGGCCAGACAGTTTCTTTAGTAAAAAAGAAGACAGACAAAAAGAATATAAATGGACATGTTTGTCCTCAAATGATTTTTAATAACTATTATTAGATTCAAATTAGGGGGTACATTGGACAAGTTACACATTTTGTAACTGCAATGGGATACCAAGTTCTCCCTTCATTAACCATCATCTGAAAAAACAAGTGATCAATGTCTATTTATTTATTTTTTTTACAGTTAATATTGTTGTTGAATCATATGAGTGCATATTGGCTACAAAGAATTATCACTATGAGATAAACTTTCGCAGAATGGGATAAAAGGGAAGGGTTGAACCAGTCTACCTTCACCACCAGTGGAACTCCTATCAGGAGATCCAACGGTAATCGGCATAGTTTCGTTCACAACACGCAATCTTACCGGTTTTCAAATCACAGCACAAATTCAAATAATTTCATGATACATAATGATTTTTTTTCACCGCACAGCAAGCCGTTGGCATTCCGTCAAAAATTGAACGGAATGTAAACATGACGTCTTTTTCTGGGATAATTTTGTAGATATGAAAACTTGAGGGGTTTAAAACCAATTAAATAAAATTATAGACAATTAAAAAGGAAAGAAAGGGAACCCCCACCGACCACCCACTCCGGATTGGGGTCGTAGGCCTACTCTGAGCCCGCTGGCGACCCCAATCGGGGGTGGGCCGGCGGGGTGCCCCCGACCACCACCACCCCAATTTGGGGATCGCAGCAGCTGGGATGCCCCAATTTGGGGGCATGATGTTTGGTTTATTGCTCAACTCGTGTGGCGATAAATTGGCAAATCTTCAAATGATCAACGCAATCACTTCTCCAGTTCTTACATTCATTTAATGACAAAACCGTTACTTATCTTCATTGATCATATAAACCTGTTTCCATAAAATTATTCCAATCATTTCAAGTCCTAAAATGCATGCCCATAAATACCAAGTTATATATTGGAAGAGTCATCCAATAAAGTAAAAGACCGAGAAGCCATAGAATCAATAAATGGGTTTTGCTCTCTGATGATCCTCCTCATCATCAATATTGTTGCACTGTCCACCGATCTCGACCTCGTAGCTGCACAAGCCGACATCAGGACATGTGCAAATGGAATAATGACCAAAGAATGCGGTCGTTCCTTGGGTCAAAGGGTGGCTTATAACACTGGGTCGCCACTGACCGATGAATGTTGTGCCGAGCTTGTCAAGGTCGGGAAGCCTTGCCACGATGCATTCGTGCAGGTATGTACATTTTCTTTCTCCTTTCATATTTTTCTATTTCCCTTTGATTACAAACTAGCAGTGAATAAGTTTCAGCAAAACACCCTTTTTTTTTCTTCTTTTTTTTTTGGGTGGTTGCCAAGAAGAGTCTATGGTCCAGTACAATTAAATAAAAATTCTAATAATAGCTAATGATGGGGCACGGGGAGTTCCACCATGAAAATCGAACTTGCAACCTCTTGGTTGATAGACAAGGGCACGTGCCACTGCGATACACCCTCTTTCTCGGAAAACACCCTCTCTTGTTATGGATGTTGTTGCACAACTAAACATTCTCTCTCTTTATTAGGAACGTCATCTTAAGGTTCATGATTTTGTGGGTTCCGTAGCCGATTTGCATAAGAGGGCCGACCAAGTTTGGATTCAATGTGTTAAATCCGTTCTCACTGCCGCTGAGGCTCCTGGTCATTTCGATTGATCATATGATCGGGCCATGACGAATGGAACCATATGATCATCCGATATTGGACGAAGTACGAAATACTTAGAGTGATTGCATTTTGGATTCAAAATTCATTCTGGATCATACAATATTGCAATTCGATTGCGGTACTCCTTTAGTTGTAAGCGCTTGTTGGATGATAAATTGGACTGGAAAGTTAAGTCATAGCCCAACCAATAAAAGATTTTAAGTTATGCATCAGACTCGTTCTCCACGCAGTTCATTGCTTTCACTAATTTATTTTTCAATGTCAAATATATAATGTATATGGAAATCGATATGACATGACGTTATATATTGAATCTATTGGGCGTTATCTCAAAGCATAATAGTCCCACATGGTTCATCGGGTCACAAGGAAACATAATTGGAATTGATATTGGAATTGGACTTGCAACTGAAAATGGCAGAATTGGTGAAACAAGCTTTTGAGGTTAAGAAAAATCAGTAACATGCATGCAGAAGCCCGATTGCATTAGACGATAAAATTGAACAATAAAAGGCGAGGCGACGGCCCCTACGAGATCCTCGGAAAAGTAAAAGCTGAATCCTTATATTAGGACTCAGACATCCTATGGACGTCAATGGACATTGCAAGCGCAAAATTTGCTAACCAATTTGCACACATTTCTTTCTTGATAGACATATTGAACCACTATGGTCCACCCCGACCAAGTAAGGCTCGTATGTCCCTCACCTCATGATGGCCCCTTTTCAAATCAGATTCTATAATTAAAATTTTAAAATAAAAATTATGAAGAAGTATTATGTCTCAAGCTTAATCGTAACAAATTAAGCTTAACCATTTCCATAATCCAAACAAGCTCAGATCTAAAGATATCGAAGCATAGAGCTTGGATTAAACAGAACTACCTCTGTGAAAGTTCTTTGATCATTACGGATCATAAAGTCTATGGCATTGTTTCTCTTCTTCTTTACCTATCACAGATCCGTTGATTTCGTAGAATACCGGAACTACAACCTTCGATTTCCTATTGATTCTTCGAATACCTAGAAAATCGGCATCCAACTCGAATCGAATCCGAAAATGGGTGTAAAAGCACGGTAGCTCTAAACTTTATTAAAAAACAACAAATGTTTAGCCCTAGGGCTTACACCCCTTAATTAGAATTAAAAACGCCTAAATTACACGAAAGAAATAAACTTTTCCTAAAATTGCAAAAATGCTCAAATAACATAAAAATGCCCGTTTGAGGCCCTAAAGGATAGAATTCGACATAAATCTCGTATTTTCACAACTGAAGGCGGTGAGTTGTGCTTCGGATGCCGTTTCCCTCGAGACAGGGTCGTCAGGACCTGTTTTTCTCGATGTACCGAATTGCCACATCTTTTGCTGCATCAAAATCATAAAACAAGATTTTTCTTCTCTTATTAATCAGACACAAAATTCATCGAAAGGATTAGTGCAAATCACTAATTGATTAATAATCAAATTCAAGACTTTAACGAAATGGAGAAACTTGCCAAAACCAGCAAAAATATCAAGAGGGCAGAAGATCAATAGCAGAAGACGATATCAATTAAAATGATCAGTTTCCTTCTTTTTATTCTTCTATCAGACTCGAGTTTCAATGTCAATTGTAAGGGCAAGCATCCAACCCACTCAAGGGTTGCCTATAGACTTCTTAATGATCACCACATTACACCGAAGAAAGCAAGACAAGAAGGAATACCGCAAAAATGCAAACTGAGAGTCAGCTTCTCTTACTACTTCAATAAATCACCTGATAGTCCCAATGTGTAGATACAAAGCCTCTACATTATGCAGCACAGAACAGATGTCAGTCATCTCTCATTTTCTTATCTATGTTTTAAGCAACATATATAGATTGATCGATTGCTCGCGCTGAAGTCCATTTTGTTAAACTACATGATATATTGGTCTAAGCACTAGCCCAAGAAAGCATTCAATGAATCCTCAAAAAAGCGGAAGGAGGAGTTGCTTATCTGAATTCGGATGGATATTCGACAATTGGAGCGGATCGGAGCAGCCATTGAAGAAATGCTCTTGCTATAAATTAAATGGATTCATCTCCCCGACTAAGACCGTGATGGTGAATTCCTCCACTTCTCAACAATTGAAGCAGAACCGGACGGTGAATTTTCATGTTCCTTCTTCCCCACTTCTAATCAATGCGATCCACTTCTCCATTTTCCGCGATCTCTGTAAGATACTGTTCATCCGCTCAAGCTCAGTGGCCTTGAGATTGACTCTCAACGAGAGTATTAAATAATAGTGCAGGTACTCTAGAGACGAAGGCGGAGGAAGTCTGGTGTGGCCAGGAAAACAGCAGTCGAACAATGAAAAGAGAAACAAAGAATATATATGAACCACATTTAATATATATGTCAGTCGAACAGGAATGACCGCTCTACCGTTGAATAAGCACTAATTATAATTTTTTTAATACTTCAATAATATTTTACATACTATCATTTATATTATTAGAATTTTTATTTGTAGCCAATTTTTAATTTTTCCTCTTCAGTATCAATTGTTACTCATATTATTCAATAGAAAAACATTGACAGAGTCCAAAGAATTTAGATAGGTAATAAAGTAACTAATCTCATGTATGATATGTGACATTTATAAATCTTTAAATTTAACAAAATTACTTTTTTTAGGAGTAAAGAGTCACAACCAAAGCAACAATAATTGATATTGACGAACAACAAATAATACAAATACATATATAGACATAATTAACTCAATTTTCACGTAAAAAATATTTTAAAATAAAAATTAAAAATAATTATATATTTAATCAACAAGAGCGTTCGCGCAATGCGCAGGGTTTTCATATAGTTATTAATACAACATGCTTCCAATAAAAAGTTACATGAGCAATTAAAAAAGCAATTGGACTTCTCCAATTCTTACGTTCAATTAATGATAAACCGTCAAATATCTTCATTGATCAGCAAAACCTGTTTCCATGAATTTAGTTTCAATCATTGCAAGTCGGATCCTAATCTGCACACTTATATAAATGCGAAGTTATAGTGCTACCAAGACAAATAACAAAGTTTCATAACTTTATTAGAAGAGAGTCATCCAATAAAGCCAAAAAGTGGAAAACCATGGGATTGTTAAACGGGTTTTGCTCTCTGATGATCCTCCTCACCATCAATACAGTAGTACTGTCCCCCAACTTCAACCCCGTGGCCGCACAAGTCGACGTCAAGACATGTGCAAATGGAACAATGACCAAACAATGTGGAGAGTCCATCCGTTTGAGGGTGGCCATGAACGTAGGGCCGCCACCAACCACAGATTGCTGCGCACAACTCGTAAAGGTTGGGAAGCCCTGCCATGATGCATACGTGCAGGTATGTATGACAATTTTTTTTTAATCATATTTCTCTATTTCCCTTTGATTACAAACTAGCAATGAATAAGTTTCAGGAAAACACCTCTCCCTTTATGGATGTAGTTTCGCAATTAAACATTGTCTCTCTCATTATTAGGAACGTCATCTTAAGGTCCATGATTTTGTGGGGTCCGCAGAAGATTTGCTTAAGAGAAGCGACCAAGTTTGGACTCAATGTGTTAACTCCATTCATCCTCCCGCTGAGGCTCCGGGTCATTTCCACTGACCATATGATTGGGCCATGACGATTGGAGACTTATATTGGAGGAAGTACGGTATACATGGGGTGATGACATTTTGCTTTCAAAAAATTCATATGGTGCAATTCAATTGTGGCACTCCTTCAGTTGTAATCGCTTGTTGGATGATATATTAGGACTGGAAAGTTAAGTCATAGCCAATAAAAGATTTCAGACTCGTCCTCCCGCACAAGTTCATTGCTTTCACTAAATTTTTTTCCTTTAACATAACATATATAATATATATATATATATATATGGAAATCGATGTGACATATGACATTATATATTGAGCCAGAACAGGAATACAATTGGACATCTATTGGGCTGCATCTCAAAGCATAATACTTCTACTTGGTTCATCGGGTCTCGTGGAAACCGAATCGGAACTGATATTGCAAATGGATTTGAAATCGAAATTGGTGGACTTAGTAAACCGTTTCATCATACACTTCACTATGAATACAACCTCCAGGAAAACAGAAATCGTCGTACACCAGGATAGACCAGAGCAATTAAACTATGAAATTGGGGAATTAATTAGTTACAGCTACAAGATGATTAAAATAACAGAACGATCATTTCCTCTCGCTTGCATACATAACATCTGCCTGCATGTATTAATTTGATTGTTTCGTCTTTAGAGCTGCCCATGAATGATTCAGACAAACAATGAGCAGCTCTTATTCACTCACCTGTGACCCCGTGATTCTGTAATCAGCACGGTTCTGTTCGGCACCATTGGAGTCGCTTGTGCTTAGCTCCTCCTCTGTGACAGCTGCCTAGATGTCAACAGGATGTCATTCCAATTAACCGGCGCAAGGCAAAATCATACTCCAAACAGCAGCCAAGCAGAGTCCGGCTGGTGCTACTATCGCCCAGGCCAAGCATCCCAGGCCACATTCCACGATCCCTCGCCGCAGAAGACCAGCCAGGGTAGGTCGACAACATTTATAAAATTAAAACTGAAAAGCCTGAGCAGCTAAAGAAAAATTGCTTATTGAACTCTATATTTAGAATGGCGTAGACTGTTCAGCCAAAAAAACAAAAAAAAAGAAAGAAATCTAGGAACTCTTTCATGCCACACTTGATGGACATAACTTGTCCCGCGGTAATCGAAGGATAACAGAGTCCAATCTTTGTCATTCAATGAAGCATTCGTTAATTTACAACAACCACTCCTAATTATTCATCCAATATTTGACGGGAAGTTGTTTCAATTAATTGAAGCGAATCGAGAACCTCTCGTTATTAAATGAAGGTGCAGCTCAAAGGTTAAGTGTTATTTGCTCTTTTTCTTTTTTTTCCCCTTTCTTTACTTCTAGCTAAAGTTCGCAATATTAACTAAACAAAATTGAAAGAACCAGATGAGTACCCCGCGCATTGCGCGGGCTCTCTAGTCAATTAAATATCATCAAGATTAAATACATTATTTTAAAACATTCTTTCCATGAATATCGAATTAATTATATTGTAATATGCGATCATAATTTTTTTTGGTTGCTATATAAATAATAAAACATAATTCTATATTTGGATCTCTAACGTTGCTTAAACTTATATTTGGTAAATATTTTTTTTCAAGGAAATTACTACTGTAATTATTCTAAGCATTCAAAAAAGCATACTTATTTTATTTAAATATAAATGTTAGAATAAATATTTTTTAAAAATTTTCAAATATGATGTAATTAAAAGGACATAAGAATGGCTATCCAAGAAAGAGAAGTGCAATATTGTTACTCATTTCGATTGGACAAAGTTGATCCACTACCATATGACTCTTTACATCAGCATTTAATAATGGGCGGTACTTCAATCTGTAGTTATTAACGGTGTAAAATCCTCCTTCACGAAGTAATGGTTGATATAAATCGATATGGGACTTTCTTACGCTTGCATGTATTAATGAACCATAATTTCATTAGACGTAATAATTTAATAAATAATAAATTTTGATATTTAAAGAAAATATGTTTAATATGTTCAAGATAACTACATCAAAAAGATAAATTAATTAAAAAATCAGTTATGTCACACATGAGTATGAATTTAGTCTTTCTCAGGCACACACTCGATCAGATTTAATGGGAAGAAAAGGTCATAGTTATCATTGCACACGTTATGCACTGTTCTTCTTTTAAAAATTCACGTACTGTATTCAATTTCTGATTCTTCACGAGATATACATATATAAAGATCAAGAATCAAAATAACATTTTTTGTATAATTTTTAAATGGCATCTATATAAATTTATATAATCTATAAAATATAGTGTATAAAGATTAAAGAAGAATTAGCTGAATCCTCACTTGATTAGGTGAGGTGAATTTCATTGTAATATATAGTCGTATACCGTGTTCTGTGAACAGAAACAATCTAAACATGACTAAAATACGTAATATATACAGAGTAAGTTATAATGAGCTATAATGACATAAGATATGCTAAGATTTTGGATAATCTTCTCTATTACTCCCCCGCAAGCTGAACGGGGACTTCGCCACGTGAAGCTTGGGCTGAATGTCTGCAAAGCGTGAAGAAGATAGACCCTTGGTGAGTGCATCGGCTAACTGATCATCAGAGTTAATGAAGCGAATAGATAGTTGCTTATGCATGAAACACTCTCGCACAAAGTGATAGTCAATCTCAATGTGCTTGGTCCGAGCATGAAAGATAGGATTCGCCGTAAGATAAATCGCAGAGATATTGTCACACCAAAGAGTCGGAGGGTGACACTGTGAAATCCCAAGTTCCCGAAGGAGAGACTGAAGCCATAAAATTTCAGCAGTGGCATTGGCGAGACTCTTGTACTCAGACTCAGTACTCGACCGGGCGACTGTCCTCTGCTTTTTGGAGCTCCAAGAGACGAGATTGGAGCCAAGGAAAACAATGAAACCACTGACAGAGCGAAGATCATTAGGGTTACCGGCCCAATCAGCATCAGAGAAGCCATGAATAGATGAGATGGAGCCCGGGCGAATATGAAGACCATAGGTAATTGTACCTTTGAGATAACGAAGGATACGTTTTACCGCCATCCAGTGAGCAGTAGTTGGGCAGTGCATAAATTGACATACCTGATTTACTGCATAGGCAATATCAGGTCTAGTGAGAGAGAGATATTGGAGGCTGCCGACCACACTTCTGTAGAGAGAAGGGTCCTGAAAGGTATCTCCATCATGAAGAGAAAGTCTGGATCCTGATGAGACTGGGGAGCTGATAGGCTTGCATTCCAGCATAGAAGTGCGAGCTAGTATATCATGAATGTACTTGGACTGTGTGAGGTAGAGTCCAGTACCATGAGTTCGAGCCTCCATCCCAAGAAAGTAGTGAAGAGGACCGAGATCCTTCATGGCAAATTCCCGGTGTAAAGCAGTAATTATGGAATGAAAGGGTGCACCTGGAGTTCCCGTCAAGATGATGTCATCAACATAGACGAGAAGATAGACAAGATAAGTAGGTCCTCGAAGAATGAACAGTGAGGGATCAGCTTTGGAATCTGAAAATCCGAGTCTCTGAAGATATGTATTGAGGCGCTGGAACCAGGCCCGAAGGGCATGTTTGAGCCCGTAGAGATATCGGCGGAGTCGACAGACATAATCAGGGCGAGAAGTATCAATGAAACCAGGAGGTTGAGACATATAAACCTCCTCGGTGAGATGCCCATGAAGAAATGCATTCTTCACGTCTAGTTGTCGAATCGGCCACTGGGAGGAGACAGCAATAGATAGAACTGTCTGAATGGTAACATGCTTGATGACTGGACTAAACGTCTCTGAATAGTCGACTCCTTCTCTCTGATTAAAACCCTTTGCACCAATCGAGCCTTATAGCGATCAATGGTGACATCGGCCTTCTGTTTAATGCGATAAACCCATTTGCAACCAACCACATTCTGCGCAGGAGATGGCGGGACAAGTTGCCAAGTATGATTATGGACTAATGCCAGATATTCCTCCTCCATTGCCACCCGCCAAGTAGAGTGTTTACGGGCTTGTGCGAAGGTCTGAGGTTCCTGCAAAGCAGTGGAAACAGAGAAAGCAGAAGGATGGCGAGATATGGTGAATCGAGGAGGAGGCAGAGTACCATCCTTAGACCGTGTCGTCATCCTGTGAGTATTCTGAGTAGCAGGCGCAACACCATTACCCACAGTATTTTCAACCGCAATTCCAGACTCAGTGAACTGGCTATGAATCTCAGTAGTAGGAACATGCAACTCACTAGGTAGGGTGGCAGGACTACTAGGCTCACAAAATGGCATGGAAATAGATGATGGAATGGGAATATAAGTGGATATATTATTTGAAGAGGAGGGAATAGACATACCAGTAGCAAATGCCGGGCCAGAAGAGGACTGACTAGCATCCGTCAAGATAGCCCCACCTGTCCTGAAAGGAAAGGAATTCTCATTGAAGATAACTCGAGTGGATAAGAAGATGCGACCAGTGATAAGATTCAGACATCGATATCCTTGATAGTGATAAGGATATCCAAGAAAGATACATGGTTGAGATCGAGGTTCTAATTTATGGCGTGTGTAAGGGCGTAGATAAGGATAACAGAGACACCCAAAAACTCGTAAGGTAGAATAATCAGGTGGACTACCATGAAGTACCTCAAAAGGGGATTTGAAACTAAGGGATTTTGTGGGTAACCTGTTAATTAGGTACACTGCTGTTTCAAAGGCAAAATCCCAAAATTTCGGTGGAATGGAAGAGTGAGAAAGTAGTGAAAGTCCCATGTCAACAATATGACGGTGTTTGCGTTCTGCGAAGCCCTTCTGTTGAGGAACGTGAGGACATGAAATACGGTGAAAGATACCATTGTTCTGCAATTCATACTGGAAATTTGCAGAGAGAAATTCTTTTGCACCATCTGATTGAAAATACTTGAATCGACGTCCATGAAGGTTCTCAATTTGTAGACGAAATGCTCGAAAAACACTAAGTACATCAGATCGAGATTTAAGGACATAAAACCAGGAATATTTACTATAATCATCAAGAAAGTGAATGTAATAATGATGACCAGTATGAGAAGTGATTGGTGCAGGACCCCAAATATCAGTATGAACAAACTCAAAGGGAAATGTGCTTTTGTGAAGAGTAGATGGAAAAGAGTTATTTATTAATTTCCCTTCTTGACAAGCAGGACAAATGTGACCAACATGATCATTATTAAGAGAAAAGGAAGTACGTAAAGCACGACGAACTATGGGAAAAGACGAATGCCCCAGGCGTTAATGCCATAGGATACTGGACCCGGACACAGAGAGATGAGCTTGAGGACGGTCGATGGGCCTATCTCTCGGGTGGAAACAGTAGAGTCCATCTCTAACTGGGCCACGCATAAGCTCCTGGCGTGTATGGCGATCCTTCACAATGAAACAATCTGGGTGAAGCTCAAAAAAGCAAGTATTGTCTCTAGCGAATTTAGATATAGAAATAAGATTTTTAGAAATATGTAGTGCATAAAGAATATGATTTAAGTGTAAAGGACGTTGAGAGAGTTTAAAAGTGGAGGAACCAGAAGCAAGGACCGAAATTGATTTACAATCACCCACGAAGATTTGATCGGAGTGTGAGGTGTCATCATGAAAATTGAGGTTGGATAGATCAGATGTGACATGGTGTGTTGCCCCTGAGTCCATGTACCAGTCTGAATCATGAATTCCCGGAGAAGCACCATGGGCTAGACGAGCTTGTGCCCCAGAATACTGACAAAGTGGAGCGGTATGGCCTGGACGGTTGCAGATTTGGCAAATAATCATCGAATTGGGCCGGAAAACTGAATTGCCAAAGGAAACTGGGCTTCTAGCAGTATGATGGGCTGAATTGGGCCGGCCAAGAACAAATGGCCCAAAATTGTTCGAAGGCCCGAAGAAACCTGGGCTCTGCCGCGGGTCTCGAGTTGAACCCGAGTTGTACTGACCCGAGTTGTTATGACCCGAATTTTGTTGCCCGATTTGTCCATATCTCCTCTGCCCGAAACCTTCTCCCCACGATGAAAATTAGGGTTTCCTCCGTAGCTTCGATCGAAATCACCCGAGCCTCCTTTGCTCCTGGGATTCTTCTTGCTGCCGTAATTCTTCCCGGAGTTCTTCTTGCTACTGTTGGCTCCCTTTCGTCCGTCCGTGTGGAGGACTTCCGTAGGTGCTGCGCCGAGCAAGCCCGACAACGGAGCACTCTCAGATGGGGCATTTATCTGAGTTCCCTGAGCGTAAAGGCGACGCTCTTCATGACCAACGAGGAGAGATTGAAGCTCATCAATCGTAAGGGTAAGCATCCGTTCCGATTGTGCCAGAACGATCGGCTCCCAATCGGGACCGAGACCAGTGTATATACGCCGATTAATGTCTGCCGATGTTTTCGGCTTTCCGATTTGGGCATATCGAAGGGCGTGTTCTTTCACTGTTCCGATGAACTTAGCCATTGACTGACTGCCTTTCTTCAGGTTACGCCACTGCTGGTCGAGTAGGTCTTCCTGAGCGACGGTCTGAGTGAAGAATGAGGTTGCAAGGGAGGTCCATGTCTCCTGTGATGTCTTGGCAGTAAGAATGGTCACCCCAATTTCCTCTGTTACTGCCAGCATTATACAGGTGAGTGCAAAGTTATCTCTGGACTCCCACCTGAGATAGTCGGGGTTAGGTGCTACAACGCCATCAGCTCCTGTGATTGTTTTGTTTGGTACAATAGTTCGACCTTCAACATGGTCTAGTAATCCATAGGTAGCAAGTAAAGGCATCATAATACCTTTCCAGTAGAGATAGTTTCTGCCATTCAGTTTGACAGGGATAGTCGAAATACTGGAGGGTGTTTGGATGACAATAGATGAGGATGAAGAAGAAATGAGTGAGGAATTAGTGTCAGCCATAAAGGAAAAGAAAATTGAGACAGGAAAGACGGTGAGAAGAGTCACAAATTAGGACCAAGAAAGCTATAGAGCAACACGGGTGTTATCCCGATTTGAGGCTCTGATACCATAAAGATTAATGAAGAATTGGCTGAATCCTCACTTGATTAGGTGAGGTAAATTTCATTGTAATATATAGTCGTATACAGTGTTCTATGAACAGAAACAATCTAAACATGACTAAAATACGTAATATATACAGAGTAAGTTATAATGAGCTATAATGACATAAGATATGCTAAGATTTTGGATAATCTTCTCTATTAGTGTATATATATATGCAACGGCATATATAATCTATAACTATATTATATATATATATATATGCAAGCGACATATGTATAGTTTCTATATATAATCTTGCAAACGGCATATATATACATATATGCCGACGGTATATATAAGTTTGGGCTATATTATTCCATTGTACATGATCTATGTATATGTATATATAATCTATAAAGAGCAATGTATATATAATCTATAAATTTTACTGTATATTATTGCCTTGTGTATAATATTTATATTCTGTTAGGCAATATGTGGATATAATCTATATATTCCCTTAATAATCTATATAACAATACTTTATTGATAAAAGAATATAAAATTAGCTTATAATTTCGTGATGATGTGGCAATGCAAGAGAGTTTCATATTTTATTTGGTGTGAATATAACAATACTCTAGACATTTTTAATCAATTTTTTAGAGATGATTAGCTCCCATTGTAATTTTTCACTGTACGTAGAATAAACATTTGTTCGCACGCCAATATTATTCTTCCAATAATGTATGCATGGGTTAATTTGTAGAAGGAAAATAAATGTTTGGAGTAAGAATATAGAAGGAAAATAATGTTTGAGAGTGAGAACAGTGAACGAAAATAGTTGCAGAAAAAAAATAAAGAAATGAAAAAGAAAAAAGGTTGGCAAGCCTTCCAGTGGTCAAGGGAATCACTTCTCCAATTCTTACGTTCAATTAATGATAAACAATTACATATCTTCATTGATCAGCTAAACCCGTTTCCATTAATTTATATTTAATCATTGCAAGTCGGATCCTAATCTGCACACCTATATAAATACCAAGTTATAGTTCTACCAAGACAAATAACAAAGTTTCATAACTTTATTAGAAGATAGTCATCCAACAAAGCGAAAGAGTGAGAAGTCATGGGATTGTTAAACGGGTCTTGCTCTCTGATGATCCTCCTCATCATCATCAATATAGTTGCATTGTCCACCAACATCAATCCTGTGACCGCACAAGTCGACGTCAAGACATGTGCAAATGGAACAATGACCAAACAATGTGGAGAGTCCATCCGTTTGAGGGTGGCTATGAACGTAGGACCGCCACCGACCAAAGATTGCTGCGCACAACTCGTAAAGGTCGGGAAGCCCTGCCACGATGCATACGTGCAGGTATGTACGACAATTCTTTATACTCATATTTCTCTATTTCCCTTTGATTACAAACTGGCAATGAATGAGTTTCAGAAAAACACCTCTCCTTTAATGGATGTAGTTTCACAATTAAACACTCGCTCTCTCATTATTAGGAACGTCATCTTAAGGTCCATGATTTTGTGGGATCCGCTGAAGATTTGCTTAAGAGAAGCGACCAAGTTTGGACTCAATGTGTCAACTTCATTCATCCTCCTGCTGAGGCTCCAGGTCATTTCGACTGATCATATGATCGGGCCATGACGAATGGAGTCTTATATCGGAGGAAGTACGGTATACATGGGGTGATGACATTTTGCTTTCAAAAAATTCGTATGTGGCAATTCAATTGTGGTACTCCTTCAGTTGTAATCGCTTGTTGGATGATATATTAGGACTGGAAAGTTAAGTCATAGCCCAGCCAATAAAAGATTTAGTGTTGGACATCGGACTCGTTCTCCCGCACAAGTTCATTGCTTTCACTAAATTTTTTCCTTTAATATAATATATATAATATATATGGAAATCGATGTGATATATGACATTATATATTGAGCCAGAACAGGAATACAATTGTATATCTATTGGACTGCATCTCAAAGCATAATACTTCTATTTGGTTCATCGGGTCACGTGGAAACAGAATCGGAACTGATATTGGAATGGGATTTGAAATCGAAATTGGTGGAATTAGTCAACCGTTTCATCATACACTTCACTATCAATACAACCTCCAGGAAAAAAGAAATCATCGATTGCTCGCGCTGAAGTCCATTTTGTTAAACTACATGATATATTGGTCTAAGCACTAGCACAAGAAATCATTCAATGAATCCTCCAAAAAGCGGAAGGAGGAGTTGCTTATCTGAATTCGGATGGATATTCGACAATTGGAGCAGATCGGAGCAGCCATTGAAGAAATCTGTTCAAATATTCCTTTTTTCGCCTCCGACTTCTATGAAAGAAATAATCAATCTGCTCGAAGGAACAACCAGGATGAGAGTTGTAATGATCATCGTTTAAATAAAGATATCTCCTTTACTGCATATATAGATGAAAAGAAAACAAAGACTACTCATCTTCTGTTGTTTATTCTACCAAAAAGAAAATCTTCGTTGTAAACGTTACATTATATGAAATTTCCCCTGAAGAATACCAATGATCTTCCTTTCTTTGCAGTGCTTCCTTCGATGGATCGGTTGGAGATAAACGGGAAAACATCATATCAAAACCTGTCTAACGTTTGATTATCAATTGGAGAAGTTTAATATGTAATTTAGTTTTATCAACGGAGTTGTTTAGTTATTGGTTTAAATAGCTTAATAAAATCCATTATAGATTTGTGCACTTTTTAATTAGTTCTTACTTATGATTGCATCGTTTGACCCATTTCCTCCTGTCGATATTATCAAATATAGTCAATAGGAATGCATACAAGAATTCAAAAAGATTTTATTTTCCTGTGCTTTTTTTACTACACCATCACAAATTGGATTAATTCGAAATTACATTCTTAAATGGGTTAAGTGTGAGCTACTCTATAAAAATGGGTTAATTTAAAAATAATTCTATATGCTTTACTATATTTAGTATAGCCAAAAATGAATGTTAGAAATTAAAGCATATACTATTTTCTTTTGAAGTTATTAGTACCTGAACCCGTGGACACATGATAAATCTTATTACCTGGTAATTTTTATATTTTTGTCGGGTTAATTCCAGTAGCTAAAGCTTATCCCCTCTCTGGTAGCCTCATTGATGCAGCTAAGCCGGCTAAAACTTCCGACATGATGCAAAGACAAGCTGCTGAGTGCATTCGATCTTATGAAAAACTCGGCACTTCTGAGAGTTGGCTAACCGGGGCGTCAACATTGCGAAGCTGCTGAGTTTTCAGGGTACACACCTCCTATATATGTCTAACAAAGAGGGTTAGAGCCCAATTTATCTGGCTATATTGAACAAATGGGAAGGTGCTTCAAAAGCAATATTATCTAAGGAAGATTTTCGGGGTCCATACGATCAATCTGCAACCATCCATGCTTTGGCCACTCAAGATTTTGAGCTGCTGACCTTTGTGTTTTTTAGAAACATCCCCTTCTTTGGCCATTATGAACGACAGATTTAGCTGCACTTGCCACAATCGGTCATGGATGGTTGCTCAACTCCTCAAGCACAACCAGGCCTGACTTCTGACCATAGTCGAGATGGTTTGCTATCGTTACGTATAGGCACTACCAAAGGATCTGCCGCTGCTATAAATGATCTCCTATCAAAGAGAGTTCAAAGGGAACCAGAGTTTTCTATTGATCTCAAAGACGGTGTCGCTTATTTTAGCAAACTCTATTTTAGTCATGATGCAGACTTCTCCTGAGTTCCTTCCTCGATCTCCCCTGTATAAAGAACAATTAAAATGATGTGCCTTCTTTTTTCAGCTCTTCAGTTATGAAATCAAAGGATTTAAACAATTTGGATCCTCACACCATGCATGTTCATTGGGCTTCTGCATACCCAGTGACGTACACCCAAAAAAAAAGTTCCAAGATGCGAGCCGGCTAAAAATCCGAGACGTACACTACACCTCCATTTAATAATGACAGAGGTTTCGATTCACTTCCATTAGTAGAAACAACTTCCAGTCAACTATTGAGTGAATAATTAGGAGTGGTTGCTGCAAATCAACGCGTGCTTCATATTCTAACTGATGAGCTCCTTTTGCAATTTCTTCAATATATAGAGAACATATCCCGTCTTTCGATGCATGCTGAACAAGAGATTTCCTGGCAGAACAGTTCTCCTTGGTTTGTAGTGGTTCCATATTTTGGATCAGTTGGTAAGAGAAAGAACTGTGAAAATAGAGCACGAGCTTCATACTGCAACAGAGAGCAAAACCCATTTATCGATCCCATGACTTCTCACTCTTTCGGTTTATCCGATGACTCTCTTCTTCGAAAGTTAATTAACTTGGTATTTATAGGTATGCATATTAGGACCTGCAATGATTGAAATAAATATATGGAAACAGGTTTTAACAGTTCAGCGAAGATGTGTAACGGTTTATCATTAATTGAATTGAATGTAAGAATTGGAGAAGCGATTCCCTTGACTATTGGAAGATTTGCCAACTTATCATATATACTTTCAACAGTTACCGAAGAATATATCTTTGGGCTTTGTTCCCTTAGATTTTTAAAAAAAAAAAGCCAAATTTAACGTAAAAATCTTTTTTTATTACAAGGAAAGTTCAGTAAAATAAAAGAATTAGAAAATTAAAATTTATGGATAAAGATATAACTGGGATCTCTTCATTTCAAGTCGAGAATGTTAAATACATAAAATATTTTAATAAGATGGAAGAGAAAAAACAATTCCGGCCTTCAGCCCCTTTTCACCCAAAAACATGGAGAACAAAATTTAAATTGGTATATATAATAGTCATTTGGGGCGCGACTATTAATAAAGTTAGCAACCTTATATTTAAAAAGAAAAAAGAAAAAAAAGCGACGAAAATTCTACAGTATATGTTCGCCTAGTGATATGTTTATCGTGTATTTACAACTCTATGTATCAAGGAAAATATGGGACTCTAAATCTGTATCTTAAAGTTATGTACTTTTCGATATATAAGTGATGATTCAAGCAAAAAGGAGGTGAAGAGTGAAACTGAGTAATATAAAATGATATTGCAGGAAGCAAACTTGCTAGTCCTGTACAGTCTCTCCTATGTCGCTGGCCGGCTGGCTAACATCCTCCCGGAAAACCGACTCGAACCAATATAGTAGGTCCATAGAGATATAAATTGTACCAGTTACAAATATCGATAAGTTAATCGATCCAATTTTTCCATGATCGAGTGTGGATCAAATTGATAATAAGTTACTTGGCGCCCCTACAGCGTTGAGTGTGGCTCTGTCCCATCTGTATCCCTATTTCCTTGTGCTTTGCTTTGGTGCTTTGAGATCTTGAATAGTAGTTGAGGCAATAGTGAGTTTATTTCATATCCCCATACTTTCATGTTTTATTCTTTGGTCTCTTCACTTCTTATTTTTGTCACTCAGATGCTTGGATTCCTCGAAGTTTTTTATTTGCTCCCTCTTTCGGGAACTAAATAGATATGCTTCCTAGGTTTCATATGACAAAGCGCAGCCTAATCTCGTAGAAAACTATGAAGCTGACGGGATTGGTAAGATGAATGAGAAGGTGTAGAGACTAAAAATGGAAGATCTCGAGAATAAGAAAATATCAAATTTTTACTTTTCCTGAACATTTTCTAATTGATGAATCAGCTCAAGACATCATAAAAAAAAATGATAAACCTACCGATTTACATGATGAATTAGTAAGTTGAGCCTTGTCGATCCATTTTTCTATTCATTTTGAGTATGATAGTCAATTCCAATTCCAATAGAAAAGACCATTTCAAGTTTTAGGTTTTCTAAGAAAAAGAATTAATGTGTGGCCAATCTCGAACTATATTTAAAGATATTCTTGCCAATTACATCTAATTTATTAGTTATATACAAACTAATGCGTCTAAATTTCGTTTAATATCCTCTAATAGTTCTTACCGGATCAAATTCTTCCTCCAATAGGACCTCGCTCTTTCATGTTAAGCCAATCTTGTCCCCGATGAAAGCACTAGAATTCATGAAAAAGCATAATAATTAAAATATATATGAATAGATACGAGCAAAGTTACTAAAATTAACTGTATCAATACATATATTAAACGTAGCATATAATGATAGCTTGATAGCTTTTATTTTTCATGGACAGTTTTGACTTTTGACAGCTGGACCATGCTGAAAATATCTATCACTATATATTTAAATATAAAGGGAAAAGATTGATATATTTTAAAAAATGGGGAAAGGATTGACCAAAGAAGAAACTTCAGGGAGCGAATTGTAATAACGAAAGATCTTTCCGAGCTTTCACCAGAATTTCAACTTTGCCACTCGCAGTCGAATCCCAAAAAAGCATTACCTCAATCCATTTCCTCATCGACGTCCCTCCCTTCTCTTCCTCTTCCTAGCCGGGAAACCCTAAATCACGCCGGCGAGATGACGACGTACGGCACGATTCCGGCGTCCTCGCAGCCGTCGGACTTCCAGTACATCTCCCGGGCGAAGGAGCGCATCAAGGCGGGCCTGGGGGCCCGCCGCCCGTGGAGGCAGATGGCCGACGTCCGCGCGATACGGCTCCCGTCGAGCTTCTCGGACGCCGTCTCCCGGTGCCGGACCAACATCGGCTATTTCCGCATGAACTACGCCATCATCATGCTGCTCATCCTCTTCCTCAGCCTCCTCTGGCACCCGATCTCGCTCATCGTGTTCATCGTCATGATGGCCGCGTGGCTCTTCCTCTACTTCCTGAGGGACGAGCCGCTGGTCATCTTCCACCGCACGATCGACGACCGGGTCGTGCTGATCATCCTCTCCATCCTCACTATCGTCTTCCTCTTCCTCACCAACGCGACTTGGAACATAATCGCGGCGCTCCTGATCGGAGCGGCGGTGGTCCTCCTCCACTCCGTGTTCAGGAAGACGGACGATCTCACGATGGACGAGGAGGCGGCCGGGTTGATGTCCGGCGTAGGCGTGCCGATCGGAGCTGCCTCATCTTCATCTTAAGTCCCGGGTTTTTTTCCTTTCTCCCCTCTGTTTCTTCCACGGTGGGTTGTACCCATTGAAATTTAAAGCTTCAATTTTTAGGTTTTTTTATTTCCTAAAAGAAAAAACAGTGAGAATTAGAAAATCAGAACGAGATTTCGATTGAAGTTCTTCCCATTGTTGATTTTTCTGAGATTTCGAGTGTATAATTATCGTATGCCAATGGACTTGTGGTCGACAAGCTCTTGCATTTTCTTGGTGCTGGAGACTCACCGGTGCGGTTTGATTGATCAATTGATGCAATTGACAAAATGAGAATGAATGGTTCAGTCCAATTTTGTTGTCGGCACCAACCCAGTCGAGATGGATGCCTTTGCCTTTTGTCTGGTCAAAAGATACTTTGGAAAGGCTGAAGTTCGTTGCCGATCAATCATCAACAATTGTCGACCATGAACCTTCTCGACATTGCTGAGTGCTTGAGATGCTCTCATCGTGGAAATCTATGATTGCATCTTTCTGGCCAATAATTGGCCATTGGCCAACCATTTTGTAAGGGAAAAGCAGAAAAGAAGAAAAGGAAAAAGGGTTTTATTGGGCATTTCCTGACGAAAATTGAATTGAAAATGCCTCTTTTGGTAGGAGGCATTGATCGTAATCAAGCTAAAGGCTAATGACGTTATCGGTTACGATCATTAGCGTTCGTAATCATGTAATGCCCGTCTTTCATTCCTTTAATTAAAACACGAGGAAAGTGACTATCAACATGTCGAAAGCGTCGATGGTCACTTTCGGCATTAATTAAAACGTGTCCAAACACAGCCATGAGAAAACTCCTGACGAAGTCACCGCTCATCCTGCAGCTGTGTGATCTTGGTGCTGGTCGTGCCCCTGAGACGATGCTTGGAGTCGAGACGGGATCATGCCGTGATGTTGTCCCGCATACCCAGCGAACATCCTGCCGTTGCTTACTAGCAGGGTGCGGGGTTTGTGAGGGGACGGGCCTTCGCTTGGTGCAATGAATGTGTGATCTCGATAAAATTGGGCTGGGCCTATGAAGAAACATATACCTTCATAAGGACCTAAAATGCCATGGGCCAAGGCCCGCAAGTACTATCGTGCTACGAAGCAGATTCTGAAGTCCATCAGTCGACAAGAGTTTGATCTTATGCATCCTACTTCTCGAATAAGACTTTATGTTGTCCATACATAAACTCAAATTATGCCTATTCCGAATTCATCGCTAGACGTTTATGATTTTATCTGGAAAAGGATTTATTTCTTAAGAGATGTACTATTGATCTCAGTTGTCACTTCAACTTGTCCTGTAACCCGAAGTTCAAACTTCTCAAAGAGCCACAGTGGCAGGAGAATAACCATGCACGCACCTGGTTGCTGTTAGATTTTGAATAAATGGTATGGAATTATGAATCGTTGAGAACCAAACAGTGCGATAACATGATTGTTGATATGCAGTGCTCCAAGCATGTCCTCTTTTTTGGGCGGAAGATCCAATCATGCTTTCATTAATCATATGATATATATAAATGTAAAGTCGGATAAACATTAGTTTCATATCATTTAGTCCTCTCCCACTTACGTAAATGGCCAGCTACTAATGTCCCATGAGGGCTCCAATTTGTCATTCAATTTTCGTGGCACGGCCAAAACTGCAGGAAAGCTCCTTTTCTTCCAGCAGTAGAGAGGGCCATTGACAAATTACAAATTAAATGATGTTATTTTCTCCAAATATTGCATGAAGCGTTCTCCGTAGCCAACTTTTGCATCAAAAAGGAAACCGATCGAAACTCGACCTGGTGCAACAAGTATACAGTGACGGAACTGGAGTTTGAAGTTATAATAAGCCACGAATTCAGGATCCAAAAAACACGTCATCTCATGCATGCGCATGCTGAAATGATGAAAGGATTTTAAGAGGATGAGATGTGCGGACGTCGATGAAACCCGAATATGTACACTGACACCACGTGCAACTTGAAAGGTATTGTATCAGCTAATATTGAAGTTGAAGCCTGTTAATGTGAGCATGTGCGTGATAATACATCCATTTTTCAGTTACACTTGTGATTTTCCATCGAGTTTTTTAACATACTATGCTTACCAATGCTGGACACTCTCGAACTCCTCGAGAAAGCAAGTTGTTTCTCGTCAATTGTAAGAAATTAGGCTGATAGTCCTAATATAAGAATAGGAAATTCGAAAAGCAAGATCAATGGAAAGTCCCACACTAGAGAGGATCAAACTTAGAACCTCTTACCTCTAGGTCGGCAACTTGTGCCACTCCATTAAATCCCTCACTCATCGAGGAAGGTTAGTTTATGTCGGTGATCTTGCTTTTTGTTGTGCCCAATATTATGTACGGTAGGCAACACATAAGACCCAACAAGTGAATAAGACGAGAATGCAACAATCACTTCTTTCGTAAAGCCAAACAGTCCTAACAGACATTCAAAACGCAGTTAGCTACTCCCCTTTGCCATGCATGAGAGGGAAAAAAGAAATCATCATACAATTACTTTTCATACAAAAGAACAAAAGAGGAAAAAGCATAAAATAACAGTTTTTCTCTTATGGAATCATGCTTGCAGAGAAAACGTGGATTAGACCACTATATCTCTCTCCATCGTTTCCGTCGTCCTCATAATTTTATCAAATGTTTGTGTGTGGGGGGACGGAAATTCCACGAAACACGAAACTATTTGTAACGGTGATATATTATAAATGAGGAAGATGGATGCTCTTTCAAGAGGCAGACAGTTTAGATCGAGACACTTCACGTCTGAAGAGAGAGAGGTCATCGATAGAAAACCTAATGAAGAGGCACGGATAATCCCCGTGTGAATTGGATTGGTCGGGAGCTATTGAACTTATAGATATCAGGATGCGCGCCAAAAAGTAGAGGCAATAGCACAATAGAAGCAGCTCATCTTTTCTAACTCATATACTAAGTTCAGTTCATGAGTTCGATTAATTTGCTCAGACGATTATATCCGCCTTTTTAGTACATAATTGAAATTTGTTTAAGGAATCTAATCCATATGTATATATCATGCCGGCCAGATCTGATGGCAACCCTGATTGACTCAGATCGATGATGATCGAAACCGTCTGGTGGCTTTGGTTACACAAATCGAAAATATTGATAGGACTACATCGGCGGGAGAATTGGAATACTACATTTGATCTACGGTGAAATTTGCCGATTGATTGATTCCAATTATATGCCTTTGTGTGGTCTTAATCAAAGGAAAAATACAAAAACCAATCTTCACTCCACTCCACAAATCCTATTACTCATTCAAAAAGATAATGATTTGTTGTATGATGTCAACTTTTTTTCTTATGACACATATTAAACAAAATCATGATGCCTTTGAGTGTGGCAACGTTATAGTAAGGGCCGTCTCCAACCAGAACTCGAGCTGACAGTCATTCACCAGATATATATATACACATATATATATTATGCTTGACTACATTATAAATATAGTAAATAGGTGGATATTTATGAAGAAAACATACATGGTTGGGCATAACATTTAACATATAATGTTTGAGTTCCTTGAACTGACGAGCCATATCTCATTCAACATCTCATTGAAAAATGTAGTCGCCGCACGTTATTAATTAATATAAGCGACAAGAAGAATTCAACCGTGCACATGCTACGTTTAATAAAGCCTGTTGTACCGTACCGGTGACTCCACCCATATATATATAAGAATCAATGTCCAAACCAGCTGGGTGAATTGGACCATGCCATTCCTGTCCTAGGAATAGAACTATATATAGGAACCAGATATATTTTAGTTCAGTTTATCCATTCTTATGAGATTGAATTTATCTATTCTTCATGGGTAAGAATTACACTTCGAAAAACAACGGAGTAAACATGAAAAAGAAAGAAACACATAACCAACAATTATGACGATTGCTCATGTGGTTAAGACTCCAATTACGAGTTTGTTACGGATTCTGATTGATTTTTTCCTTATGTCACGTGATAAGATACAATCACAAAAGAAATTCTCATCACAACTGGAGAAGTAGCGTCTCTTCTTCGGAATCCTGGTTCTGTAGTGCATTTGCTAAACTTTGTACATATTTTTTTGGAGTTGATCAATGCGAGGATCCACCACGGTTCAATAAAAAAAAAGTCCCTTACCATTTTCAGCCAATATCGTGTCTGCATTGCCTACCACTAGTGTTTTTTCTTTTGAGGGTGACCATGGTTTTTCCCATACCAGCCACGAAAAAAACATCGGACCCAGATTAAGATACGTATGAATATGCACGTCTTAATTTAAAACAATGACAAGTACGCACAATTTTGTCTTCAACGGACATTGTCCACACAGTGCACCGAACAGAGACTGGGAACCTGCTGCTTACGGACCTGCTATTTCCGGAACTTAAAATTACGCTTACACCCCCAGATCCGCTGCATTATTTTATTTTTATTTTTTAGTTTTTGGAGATCCAGATCCATGGCAGGCTTCCATACCTCAATTAAATGGTCCTCGAAACAAGATGTACGTGTGAGAATCCACGCTCTTTCGAATCGATTATTGAGTCGATAAATTTTTTTCAGTGTATACTTAAGTATTCGGAGGTCCAATAAACTTCAATTAATTTAGTTCGAGTCGAATTGGTCCTTATTAATGGGTAAAACTATCACAACAAAAGTTTTTTTTATTAACAAGACTTGAACCTAACGCATTTTGCTTCAGGGCAACAAGCGTCAAATCGCATGAATTAACTCTTTTTTTATTGAATCAATATAATTATCATTAAATATATAAAGGAACCAGATAACAAGATGAGAAAGCGCCATAATACCCCTTTTATAAAAAGTTCAGGACTCTTTGATTGCTCGAATAATTCATATGATTAACGAAATTGTGATCACATTTAATTATCATATTGACAAGTAAAAAAGAAAGAGACTTTTTTATTCGTAAATAACCATAAAATAGTTTTAAAAATAAAAATAAAAATCATGATTTCAAAATATAATAATAATAATAATAATAATAATAATAATAACAATGACAATAATAATAAATATTAAGCACAATCTCAAAAAAAAGTTCTTTCAATAAATTAAAAAATTTATTCGTAAACGTCGAAAATTAAAATTTCTTAACATTTTTACATACCGGAGCTAAACGCGAGCCTACACCTCGTAGTTTATTAAGGAGGTTGAGTAGCTGAAGAGCGAGGATCGTTGAGGTCCAGGTTCCGCAAGGTGCCAACCCGCATGGACAGTGACGTGGATGACCTAATTTCTTACGTAATTTCCTAATCCTTTGGAACATAAAAGGGACAATTAATCAATTTCTTGTTTATGTGGAATCTGTTTGATTATATGTTCAGGTCCTAGATTTCGGCTAACTTCAGTTATATAAGTCATACACCAGTGAGCTTTCACTTAGTAGGCTCTCCACAGGGAAAGCCGAAACCCGGGACTCCAAGATGGCTCTCCTCCGGAGCTTCTCTGGTACGAACTGGCCTAGATATATCCCTTCAGGCTCCATCACTTCATTACCATGTTTGCTTTCATTTGGATTTTCCATATTTGTTTCTGCTCTCCTCCTATAAAGTGAAGGGGTGTAGTCAAACTTGCCTTTGTGGGCTGCTCGTTGCTTTGATGCGCATTTCATGAATTTCTGCCTTCTTTTGGAATGTCTGCAGGTATGTTTTCATGGATGTGTGATGGAGAGGAATTCAATCTGGGCTCTTCCTGCAGTCAGAGAAGCATACTGGAAGCGGTAAATCTGCTGTTCATCTCGGCTTTCTTCGTCTCACTTCTCAGGACTGCCATCAAGAAACAGTCCAGGATCGATGAGATTAACTACAAGAGGGATTGGGTATCCGTTCTAGTCTCCATCTTGTGTGCTCTCATCAGCCTGCCAATCTTCGGTCTCTCCCTGTGGACTCTGATATCGGAAAAGACTGACCGCACAGGTCTCTCCAGCTGGTTGCTCTGCTTTCTCAAAGGGCTCTCATGGGCTTCCCTGAGCCTTTCCTTGGTTGTCGTCCGAAGAACCAAATGGATGAAAGCTCTTTGTACTGTTTGGTGGTTTTCATTCTCTTTTCTCATCACTGCTCTGAACATCGAGACATTATTGAACAGCCAAAGTTTTGGAATTCTCGACTCTATCTCTTGGCCCGTGTGCTTTCTTCTTCTTGTTTGTGCTTTCCGGAATTATACAATTCCCATCCATCAACCTGCCCTCGACCCAAAACTCTCCGAACCTTTGCTGGTCTCTGAACCCGAAGGGAGAAAATCAGAATTGGGTTATGCTAGTTTTCTCAGCAAGCTGGTGTTCTGTTGGGTTAACCCTTTTCTAAAGTCCGGTTACTTGAAACCGCTCGAGTTCGAGGATATCCCTAATCTTGTCTCTGAAGATGAAGCCAATCTTACATACCAGAACTTTGCTCGAACTTGGAATTCACTTACGAAAGAAGGAAGTTCAACATCAGAAACCAATATGGGCAACTTGGTCATCAAGGCCATAATAAGAGTTCACTTGAAAGAGAACATCCTCATAGGTTTCTATGCATTTCTCCGAACAATCTCCCTTGCAGTTTCTCCTCTAATTCTATATGCGTTCATTAATTATTCAAGTCAGGATGAGGAAGAGAATAATCTCTCTCAGGGATTTATCATAGTTGGGTGTTTGATTGTTTCGAAGTTAGTAGAGTCCTTGTCTCAGAGGCACTGGTTCTTTGGATCCAGAAGGTCTGGGATGAGGATGAGGTCAGCCCTAATGGCTGCTCTCTACGAGAAGCAGCTGAAGCTCTCAAGCTTGGGAAGGAGGAGGCACTCCACTGGAGAGATTGTAAATTACATTGCTGTGGACGCGTATCGGATGGGAGAGTTCCCCTGGTGGTTCCATTCAATATGGAGCTTCACCTTCCAACTTTTCTTATCGATTGGAATACTCTTCCTAGTCATCGGGATTGGAGCCCTACCAGGTCTGGTCCCACTCTTCATCTTTGGGCTACTGAATGTTCCGTTTGCGAAGGTTCTGCAGAACTGCCAGACAAAGTTCATGAATGCGCAAGATGAGAGACTCAGAGCCACTTCAGAGATACTCAACAACGTGAAGATCATAAAGCTCCAATCTTGGGAGGAGAAGTTCAAGAAGTCAATCGACTCGAGAAGGGATGAGGAGTTCAAGTGGTTAACAGAATCACAGCTCAAAAGAGCCTATGGGACTGCGCTCTATTGGATGTCCCCAACGGTGATATCCTCGGTTATCTTCCTTGGATGTGTCCTCCTAGGAAGCGCCCCATTGGATGCTGGGACGATTTTCACGGTCCTAGCTACTCTACGGGTCATTGCAGAGCCTGTAAGGATGATCCCTGAGGCCCTATCAGCTTTAATCCAAGTCAAAGTCTCATTTGATCGGATTAACACGTTTTTGTTGGACGATGAGCTGAAGGGTGACAGGATGAAGAATAATATGTCTTCAAGTTCTGACACGAGTGTGGAGATAACATCAGGAAATTTCACTTGGAACACAGAATCGGCATGTTCTACAATCCGGAACATTGATTTTGAAGTCAAAGTTGGGCAGAAGATCGCAGTTTGTGGGCCTGTTGGGGCTGGGAAGTCATCCCTCTTGTACGCTATACTAGGAGAGATCGTCAAAACTTCCGGAACTGTGAGTTGAGAAATTCTGTTTTATGTTATTAATTTGGTGTTATGCACCAGATTTGTCGGTACGGAACATCTTGAATGCACGTTTTATCCATTTTGTGTGAAAAAACAGTGAATTTTTTTCCTAAATATTGGGAATTAGATTGGGCTATTAAATGGTGTAAATTGATCTTTTCGCTCTGTACACAGGTGAGTGTAAAAGGACCTATTGCATATGTCTCGCAAGCTGCCTGGATACAGAGCGGTACAGTTCGTGACAACATACTCTTTGGGAAGCCGATGGATGAGGAGAGATACGAGAAAGCTATAAAATCGTGCGCATTGGATAAGGATATTAGCATCTTTGATCACGGAGACCTCACAGAGATTGGGCAGAGAGGGATCAACATGAGTGGAGGACAGAAACAGAGGATCCAACTCGCACGAGCAGTCTACAATGATGCAGATATCTATCTTCTAGACGATCCTTTTAGCGCAGTGGATGCTCACACAGCTGCTGCATTGTTCAAGGTAAATAAATTTTACAAGATGGACCATTTTAGTAGGAAAGAATCAGCAGAAAGGAATAATTACTTGGAAGTGGTTACTGAAACTCTGAATATTAATATACACCAAGTAATTTGCCTTTCCAGGAGCTAAGCATAACCTGCTCTAATTGCATTAATTATTTTAAAGATCAGTTGCAATGGGGATATCAACTTGAGACCATTGTTATGTGATTGCAGGACTGTGTCATGTCTGCACTAGCAGAGAAGACTGTCATTCTGGTGACTCATCAAGTGGAATTCCTTTCTGAAGTCGATCGGATTATGGTGAAATTCCTGAACTTTTCCAATTTTAGATCACGTGATCTGAGTATCTTTCATGGCATCCTTAAATTTAAGTAGATGCTTTTTGCACTTTTAAGGTCATGGAAGGAGGGGAGATCACACATTCCGGGAGCTACCAGGAGTTATTCACTGCAGGAACCACATTCGAACAGCTCGTGAACGCTCATAAAGAAGCAATAACAACATTAGAACCTGCAAATAACTCAGAAATGAAAGAGAAGCTTTATCATCAGCCACCTCCTAAAGTGACTAAGAACGAGGGTGGGGACGAGATTTCTGACAAGGGCCTGCAGGGGGTGGGACCACAGTTGACGGAGGAAGAAGAGACGGAGATTGGAGATGTTGGGTTGAAGCCATTCTTTGACTACTTCCAAGTCTCGAGGGCGGCAGTCCTTTTACTACTGGCGACAGCTGCTCAATTTGCATTTGTCGTGTTTCAGGCTGCGGCTACTTACTGGCTTGCCGTGGCGATTCAATTTCCCGATATGAAGAGTAATATTATAATTGGGGTGTATACCGGGATTTCAACTCTCAGCGCGGTCTTTGTGTATCTGAGGTCATTCATTGCAGCCCATATGGGATTGAGGGCCTCAAAGGCCTTCTTCTCGGGCTTCAATAACGCAATCTTCAGGGCCCCGATGCTCTTCTTTGACTCCACTCCAGTAGGGAGAATCCTGACCCGGGTAGCTATACCATTCATCTTTCTCATTCGGAAAACCATTTGATGAGGCTCAGTTTGGCAGCGGCAAACATAACCAATTTGAACTCCATAATAGTAGGAGGCCTGACTATTTCTTTTTTTTTTTTTTATCAATGACACGAGGAAAATGGAAGAATTGGAACAGTTTTTCATGACAAATAGATTGGTTTCCTGATTTTTTGCAGTTTAGTAGCACTCGGCACTTTGGAGTGAAGCCTAGACAACAGACAATGCTATACGTATATTCTGATTGTTCTTGATATTGACATCCTCTTCTTGTAGGCTTCCTCCGACTTGAGCGTTTTGGACTTTGACATACCCTTCACTATCATCTTCATCATATCTTCCGGTCTGGAGCTTATTGGTACAATCGCGATCATGGCATTGGTCACGTGGCAAGTCCTGATCGTCGCAATCCTGGCTGGCATAGCATCAAAGTACGTTCAGGTGGGTTCCAATCATGACATGCCCTTTTTACTTGTTGTCATATTTCTGTTATGATGAGAATTTTGTGGAACTAAAAGGATTTATCCTTTCAGGATTATTACTTGGCCTCAGCCAGGGAACTGATGAGGATCAATGGGACAACAAAGGCCCCTGTGATGAGTTACACGGCTGAGACATCCCTAGGGGCAGTAACTGTCCGAGCTTTCAACATGGTAGACCGATTTTTTGGCAATTTTCTGAACCTGATAGATAAGGATGCAAAGCTCTTTTTCCACTCAAATGCCGTGATGGAGTGGCTGATTCTGAGGATTGAAGCTCTTCAGTATGTGACACTATGCACAGCAGCAGTCTTCCTGGTTTTGCTTCCTAAAGGAAATGTAACCACAGGTATCGAAGCTGGCGCCTCAAAAAATTTCCTCTCTGAGGAACGTTCAGGTTCCTCATAGAAATTAGGAGAACTCCGATTTCCATTTCCATGGAGAGTTTGAGACACTATTCCCTTGTTTCATTCCAAAATGCTCTGAACTAACTTATGCGAATCTTAGCTTCGTTCCATTTCCACGGAAAGTTTAAAACACTATTTCCTTCTTTCAGCTATTTTATGTTCTAATTTTCTTGAAAATGGTACTGTTTGAAAATGTTCTTTTTTTCCACCAAGGTAAAAACTGAAAATACTTCGGAAATTTAAGGCCAATTTCTTCTAAACAATATGTTATGTGTATGTATTCTCTGCACAGGGCTCGTGGGACTCTCTCTTTCCTATGCACTCTCGTTGACAAATACGCAAGTCTTTTGGACCCGGTGGTATTGCTACTTATCAAACTACATAGTTTCTGTTGAGCGGATCAAACAGTTCATGCACATTCCATCTGAGCCCGAAGCAATTGTGGAGGATCACAGACCTTCTTTGTGGCCTTCAAAGGGTAGGATTGAGCTTGAAGACCTGAAGGTAAAGAACCAATTTTTTCCCAAAAAGTTCCAGGCCCATCTAATCTGCTGCAGAATCAAGATTATGAAAAATTAGCGGCCACCTGTAATCTTATTGAGTCTGGATTTCTTTCCCCTTTTTCCCATTAAGAGAGTCCAGGAACTGTTCTGGGATCTCTAACTATATTTTCTTTTGTTCAATTTTGATTGGTTTCAGCTCCGTTATCGTCCAAACGCGCCTTTGGTTCTGAAGGGAATCTCGTGCATATTCAAGGAAGGGAGTCGAGTGGGAGTTGTAGGTAGGACAGGAAGTGGGAAGACAACCCTGATAAGCGCTTTGTTCCGATTAGTGGATCCTGCGAGTGGGCGAATATGTGTTGACGGGATCGATATTACTTCGATTGGATTGAAGGACTTGAGAATGAAATTGAGTATAATCCCTCAGGAGCCGACTCTCTTCAGGGGGAGTGTTAGGACTAACATGGATCCTCTAGGACTCTCCTCCGACCATGAGATCTGGGAGGTGAGCTAAGTATAATACCTCAAGAAAGTGTTAAACACATTTCCTATTCAACCTGTGATTTCTTGTGTTGTTGTTAGGCTTTAGAAAAGTGTCAGCTGAAAGCAACAATCAGCACCCTTCCCAATCAGCTGGATGCTTCTGGTGAGTCTCTTTTGCCGCACATTCAGTTTACGGAAGCTATTTCCATATAAGAGTACCCTAAAAAAAGATTATTCGGAACTTGGATTCAATTGACCTCCTGGAGGAAATAAATTTTCGAATGTACTGCAACAGTGAGCGACGAGGGGGAGAACTGGAGCGTGGGGCAAAGGCAGCTGTTCTGCCTTGGGAGAGTGCTCTTGAGAAAGAACAGAATCCTAGTCCTGGATGAAGCAACCGCCTCAATTGATTCCGCCACTGATGCAGTCCTTCAAAGAGTAATCCGCCAGGACTTCTTGGAGTGCACGGTTATCACGGTTGCTCATAGGGTCCCGACTGTCATAGACAGCGACATGGTCATGGTCCTCTCTTTCGGTAAGTCTACCCGTCATCTCTTATCAGGATCTTCACAGTTTTAATGATTCTTATATTGATTTTTCATTTTCCAGGAAGAATGGTGGAATATGATGAACCTTGGAAGCTTATGGAAAGCAATTCCTACTTCTCCAAGCTTGTGGAGGAATACTGGTCAAGTTGCCGAAAGAATTTTCCACCAAAAGCATAGTCAAATAGCACTACAAATCAGTCTGATGGAAAAGAAGAAAAATAAATTGCACGCGTGGTCCTCATATATTAGGCATTGCAATAAATTATTACCTCAATGTCATAATATAACATTTATGATAAATGCATGTGATTGTACGGAACAGCCGTCAGATATGCGAGTAATTAGTATGTCAGGTCGTGCCAATTTATGTGCAACAACTCATTTTTACGATTCACGGGAGCTGTCCAGCTATACACGAGAGTGTTAATTCGACATTCAAAATTTACCAAATGATGGATTTTTGGACTCGTATATATGTGCATCCTAAGAAGTGTAAGCTTATGAAGGTGAAGGAGTATATATATGTGCGCGCGCGCGTGGTTTTATTTATATGTGAAGGTGAAGGAATTTATAAGTGAATGATATATATGAAGGTGAAGAAATATATAAGTTCATTTATTTTAAACTCGATAAGGTTTTCTGACAGTATAGTACCTATGCGGAAAAATCAATTTTTGGGAAATCAAGTTGGGAGGACAGACTAATTAGCTTTAACAAGTCAATCCACCCGTGCTTTGCGCAAAAATGTTATATGTGACGTATTTAATTTATTATTTAATTTGATTAAATTTTGATAAGTTTATAATTTACTTCTAGATAATTTTTAAATTAACATTGAATATAAAATACTTATTAAATATAACGCAGTGAACCAACTTTATTAAAATACTTATATATCAAATTTATATATTTTCTAATCAAAATTAATAAGTTTATTTTTCAAAATTAAGGTAACTAATTCGGTTTGTAGTTTCTAAACAAAATTATTTGATTTTTAAAGGGGTCTATTGCATATGTCTCACAAGCTGCGTGGATACAGAGCGGTACGGTTTGTGACAACATACTCTTTGGGAAGCCAGTGGACGATGAGCGATATGAGAAGGCTATAAAATCTAGTGCATTGGATAAGGACATCAGCAGCTTTGATCATGGAGACCTCAGGGAGATTGGGCAGAGAGGGATCAACATGAGTGGAGGACAGAAACAGAGGATCCAGCTCACTTGAGCAGTCGATAGTGATGCCGATATATATCTTCTTGATGATCCTTCTGGCGCTTTGGATGCTCACACAGCTGCTGCATTGTTCAAATTAAGAAAATCTATAAGATGACCATTTAATAGAAAAATTAACAGAAAGTAAATTACTTGGAAGTGATTGCTCAAACTTGGAATAGTAATAATAATATACAAATAGTAGTTTGGCCATAACTTGCTCTAATAGCATTGGATTATTTGAAAGATCAGTCTCTAACATCGTCATGTGGTTGCAGGACTGCGTCATGTCTGCATTGGCACAGAAGACTATCATTCTGGTGACTCAACAAGCAGAATTCCTTTCTGAAGTCGATCAGATTATGGTGAGTTTCCTACAATTTTCCAATTGTAGATCACATGATCTGAGTATCTTTCATGGTATCCTCAAATTTAAGTAGATGCATTTTGAACTTTTAAGGTCATGGAAGGAGGGGAGATCCCACATTCCAGGAGCTACCAGGAGTTATTGACTGCAGGAACCACATTCGAATAGCTCGTGAGCGCTCATAAAGAAGCAATAACAACATTAGAACCTGCAAATAACTCAGAACTGAAGGAGAAACTTTATCATCAGCCACCTCCTGAAGTGACTAAGAACAACAGTGGGGCCGATATTTCTGACGAGGGCCAGCAGGGGTTGGGACCACAGTTGACGGAGGAAGAAGAGAGGGAGATTGGAGATGTTGGGTTGAGGCCATTCCTCGACTACTTCCAAGTCTCAAGAGGGACAGTCCTTTAACTATTGGCCACAGCTGCTCAATTTGCATTTGTCGTGTTTCAGGCTGTGGCTACTTACTGGCTTGCCATGGCGGTTTGATTTCCCGATATCAAGAGTAGTATTTAGATTGGGGTATATACCGGGATTTCAACTGTCATCGCAGTCTGTGTGCATCTGAGGCCCTTCATTGCAACCCATATAGGATTGAGGACCTCGAAGGCCTTCTTCTCGGGTTTCAATAATGCGATCTTCAGGGCTCCGATGCTCTTCTTTGACTCCACTCCAGTCGGGAGGATCCTGACCGAGGTAGCTATGCCGTTTATCTCTCGTTCAGAAAATCATTTGATTTAGGCTCAATTTGGCAGTAGCAAACATAACCAATTTGAACGTACTAATAACAGGAGGCCTAAATATTTCTTCTTATTTATTTATGGGACGAGAAAAATGAAAAAACTGGAAGAATTGGAGCATTTTTTCAGCACAAATAGATCGGTTTTTAATGTAACACTCTGCACTTTGGAACGAAGCCTAGACAACAAACGATATATTGTTCTTCGAAATTTGTATCCTATTCTTATCTTGTAGGCTTCCTCGGACTTGAGCATTTTGCACTTTCACACACCCTTCGCAATCATCTTCATCATATCTTCCAGTCTGGATCTCACAGCTATAATTGCGATCATGGCATCAGTCAAGTGGCAAGTCCTGATCATCGCGATCCTGGCTGGCATAGCATCAAAATACTTTCAATTTGGTTCCAACCATGACATGCCCTTTATCCTTTGAGTGTGTCTGCTATAAGGAGGCTCCTTAAAAGCTCACTTTTAAGGATGCTATACAAAAAATTAACAAGATTCTTGCTAGTTTTCTTACAAAACTTGTTATTTAACAAAAATCTTGTTATATTAAAATTTACAAATTTCTTACAAAATAATACACCATTCTTGCGAGTAAGTATTCAAAAAATAATAAGTTTTTTGTTAAATAATGTTGCGACTAATGTACGATAGTAGAAGACAATATGAACGAAAAAGAAAACAAAAGTGACTCACGGAATTGATTACCCAGTTCGTCAGTAATTCTGACTACGTCTGGGGGCGCCACCAAGCTAGGTATATCCACTGATTTTTCTGAGTTTTTTGGTTACAAGAGATATAAACTGCTATTTAAAGGGAACAAACCCTAATTACATCCCAAATGGGCCGAATACAATATTTAACAAGAAAACTTACAGACAAGCATCCGATACATAGTGCAAGATAACTAGTTACTCAATAAGAGTCTTGTTAAATTTTCCAATAATAAGTTTCTTATAAAAGAATGTGTCATCTTATTAGAAGATAGTTCATTGAAAGGTGTTTGGTACACAGCAACGTGGCGCACTTCGATTGGCCTTTGCAAACTCCCCCTTCTAAGGAGGCCCCAAACTGAAGATAAACCCGTTAACTTTCCTGTTTCATAATGATGAGAATTTTGTTGGAACTACGAAGACTTCTCCTTTCAGGATTATTATTTGGCCTCAGCCAGGGAACTGATAAGGATCAATGGGACGACAAAGGCCCCTGTGATGAGTTACGCGGCTGAGACATCCCCAGGGGTGGTTACTGTCCGAGCTTTCAACATGGTGGACCGATTTTTTGGCAATTTTCTGAACCTGATAGATAAGGGCGCAAAGCTCTTTTTCCACTCAAATGCTGTGATGGAGTGGTTGATTCTGAGGATTGAAGCTCTTCGGTATGCGATACTATGCACAGCAGCAGTCTTCCTGGTTTTGCTTCCTGAAGGAAATGTAACCACAGGTACCGAAGCTGCCGCCTCAAAAAATTTCCTGTCTGAGGAACGTTCGAGTTCCTTATAGAAATGAGCACTCCAATTTCCATTTCCATGGAAAGTTTCAAACACTATTTCCTTGTTCTATTCCAAAATGCTCTGAACCGACTTATGCGAATCTTAGCTCTGTTCCATTTCCATGGGAAGTTAAAGACACTATATATCCTTCTTTCTATTTTCTGTTCTAATTTGTTTGAAAATGATCTTGTTTTCCGTGAAAGTGAAAGCTGAATATACTTTGGAAATTTAAGGCCGATTCGTCTAAACAAAATATGTTATCTGTATGTAATCTCTGCACAGGGCTCGTGGGACTCTCTCTTTCCTACGCACTCTCGTTGACAAATACACAAGTTGTTTGGACCCGGTGGTATTGCCACTTATCAAACTACGTAGTTTCTGTCAAGCGGATCAAACAGTTCATGCACGTTCTATCTGAGCCCCAAGCAATTGTGGAGGATCACAGACCTCACTCTTTGTGGCTTTCAAAGGGTAGGATTGAGCTCGAAGACCTAAAGGTACAGTACCACTTTTTTCCATTCCCATTGAATCTGCAGCAGAATCATAATTATGAAAAATTAGGGGCCACCTGTAATCTTATTGAGTCTATTTTTCTTTCCTTTTTTCCCCATCAAGAGGGTCCAAGAACTTTTCGAGGAACTCTTAATATGTTTTCTTTTGTTCAATTTTAATCGGTTTCAGCTCCGTTATCGTCCAAACACGCCTTTGGTTCTGAAGGGAATCACCAGCACATTCAAGGAAGGGAGTAGGGTGGGAGTTGTGGGGAGAACATGAAGTGAGAAGACAACCCTGATAAGCGCTTTGTTCCGATTGGTGGATCCTGTGAGTGGGGGAATATGTATTGACGGGATCAATATTACTTCGATTGGACTGAAGGACTTGAGGATGAAGTTGAGTATAATCCCTCAGGAGCCGACTCTCTTCCGGGGGAGTGTTAGGACTAACATGGATCCTCTAGGACTATACTCCGACCACGAGATCTGGGAGGTGTGATGAGTATAATCCTCGATACAGTGTTCAAACACATTTCCATTTCTCAACCTGTGATTTCCTGTGTTGTTGTTAGGCTTTAGAAAAGTGTCAGCTGAAAGCATCAGCAGCCTTCCGAATCAGCTGGATTCTTGTGGTGAGTCTTTTTAACCGCACTTTCGGTTTACGGAAGCTCTTTTCAAATCATTGTCATCCAAAAAGAATTATTCAGAACTTGGATTCCATTGACCTCCTGGAGGAGATAAATTCTCAAATGCACTGCAACAGTGAGCGACGAGGGGGAGAACTGGAGTGCGGGGCAGAGGCAGTTGTTCTGCCCTGGGAGAGTTCTCTTGAGAAGGAACAGAATCCTAGTCCTGGACGAAGCAACAGCCTCAATTGATTTGGCCACTGATGCGGTCCTTCAGAAAATCATCCGACAGGAATTCTCAGAGTGTACGGTTATCACAGTTGCCCATAAGGTCCCGACTGTCATAAACAGCGACATGGTCATGGTCCTCTCGTTCGGTAAGTCTATCAGTCTTCTCTTATCGGGATCATCACAGTGCTAATGATTCTTTATTGGTTTTTCATTTTCCAGGAAGAATGGTGGAATATGATGAACCTTGGAAGCTTATGGAAAGCGATTCGTACTTCTCCAAGCTTGTGAAGGAATACTGGTCAAGTTGCCGAAAGAATTCCACCAAAACCTAGTCAAATAGCACTACAAATCCGGATGATGGAAAGAAAAAAAATTGCAAGCAGGGTCCGCATATATTAGTCATTGCAATAAATTATTACCTCAATGTCATAATGTAACATTTATGATAAAGCCGTGTAATTGTACAGAACTGCCATCAGATATGCGAGTTAATCAGTATGTCAAGTAGTGTCAATCTTATGTTCAATCTAGGCATATTCATTAAAACGTTAACATGTTTCTGCAACCACGCACTTTTACAGTTCGCGGGAGCTATCTGACTATAAGTGGGAACGTTAATTCGACATTGAAATTTACCAAATTATAGATTTATAGACACGTATATATATGTGCATCCTAGAAGTATAAGTTTATGAAGGTGGAGTATATATGTTTATTTATATATGAAGTTGAAGGAATATGTCTAATGATATATAAACATATATATATATATATATGTGAAGGCGAAGGAATATATAAGTTTATTTATTTTAAACTTGATAGATTTTCTGACAATATAGTGCCGAAGAAATCAATTATTGGGAGAAGCATTGAGAGGACACACTAATAAGCTTTGCAGGTCAACCATCTTTCCGCCGTATACGGACATAATTTTCCATTGTGAGGAGGGGCCTTTGACAAAATTCATCACTTTTACTTGAGCTTTGCCCGGAATATTAAAAACTAAAAGTATAAGTTGTTTCTAATAATTAATCAATGCATAAAGTTGTCTATGCATACATTGGATTATAAACTCTCCAATATGTCATTTATAAAGGACTTATTTTAGAAGCAGAATGAAGAAAATAGTTAATTTGACGATCATAATATCCTGCATGAATATAGTCAACTCAATCATAGCATTTTATGCACATTTTATAATTTCACCACGATGTACTAGGCAACCCCGTTCACACCATTCATAGAATGTAGAAAATTACGTAAATTATTACCATATATAGAAATAATCTCACCAGGATGACCAAGCAATATGGTTTACGTCATCCATAGGCTCCTAATATATATGCACAAAATTACATAAAATATGACCATTTATGAAAAAAATGACTGATTTTTTCATTCAAAAAGTTCAAAAAAATCCAGAGTTATTGATTGATGGTGTGCTATTCTACACCTAGATTTTATGGGCATAGTATATTAGAAAAACGAAATATATGTAACGTACTTCCATTAAATCCAATGAAAATTTTATGCATATATGAATTGAATATGGATATTAAACTAATAGTATCATATATTCAGAGCATCCATGAATGTGAGAAAATAATGTATCAAATTCAATGAATTAACTTAAGAAATGGATGGATATACCGGTCTCTTTTTTAGAAATTTAATTTTTTGAGCAGGCCAAGAAGCAATTAACCACAAATTGAAGGTTTGCAAAGGATGACGTCTCATAAGTGCTTTTCGCCTTTTATATATTATAATAAATTGAAACAATTTGATTAGTAATCGCTTTTTTTTGGGTAAACATACAAGGCAAAATGTCAAGAGAAAGAAAAACACTAAATAAATTAAGCTAGACAAAATCGAGGTAAGTCAGTACCATAAAGGTCTCTAGAAAGCAGAGCTCTGAAGTAGTTCGGAGAAGCGTGGTGGACATGCATTTCCAATAGTAAACTCAATGACCACCTAGCCATCCAATTCGCAACAGAATTTTCCTTTCGATGCAGATTATACTGGCTTGAAACTACCAGTAACGTGAAAGCAATGACCGAATGCCCCTCACAAGACTCAGCATGTAAGGTGCATATATGATCCTCTCCTTATCACAAGACAAGAAACGACTTGAGAGTCCACTTCCAATAATACTTGCCAATATTCGACTCCCAAGTCAAGCTCTAGCGCACATGAGAGTCCACTTCCAATAATACTTGCCAATATTCGAGCTCCCAAGCCAGCTCTAGTGGACATGATTAATTCACTTTGATATGTCCATGCAAGAGATGACCATATCAACCAACCATGATTGCATATGATCGATTTTTTTTTCTGAACGCATATGATCGATTTTTAGTTTTTTTACAGCAGCAAACTATGTAATCCTTATTATTGGGTAGCTTTGAGCAGATGTTATCAGTAGGTTCACCAGGCATGATTATACACACACATGCACAGTCACCTGTGTATGTCAGGTCTTCAAGGTGTCGAATGATGAAAATGGGGAAAAAAAGAAAGGTAAGAAAATAAATAAATAAATATATGTGTGCATATTGTATGAAATAACATAGTGCGTGCTGTCATTTTTTTCTGTGTGAACCCTGAAATCTGGAAGCTCAATTAGGTCTCGACTAATCTAATCGAGCCGAGTCAGCCAACTAAGAGGTAAAATTCTCTCACTGTGAATTTTCTGTATTGATAAGACTCGAACTCGAGACTTTATTTAAGCAAAACAAGCGCCGAACTATGTGAACTAATCCATGTTGGTTTGTTGCCGTTTTTGTTAGATTCTTTAACTATTATTAGAACTATAATAGAAAATCGTTGATCGATAAACAAATATTAATGCCCTAAAATTTCAAAGCCGGCAGTTGCTTTCTTATTTGAGGCAATTAGGCAATGGAAACTATCCCCCACACTCTGAACCCTTTGAGCATATGGAGAAGAGAAACCCTAACCACATCGAACATGATAGTCTTACAAGAAAAAGTCATGTCAAATCATCCCACATAGGGATCGCAATTTGCATCTTTGAAGTGGTTGGTGCACTACAAATTTATTAAATCTAGTAGCACGCATCAGAAGATTCCATTATTAATTATTACAATTACAATTGAATGAAAATGCGCCATCGAAATTGTTACGGATTTTAAATGGTTGCGCACGTATAAATGGTGGTTCAAGAAGAGTTATATATCCGAAATTAGAGATAGAGCTAGCCACAACATCTGACTTATGCATGTGCACAAGTATATCTTTATACTTATAGCACTCTTAGCTGATCATGTTCAAGCCGGTCGAAATAATTTCAAGTGAAATATGAAAGAGTGAATTAATTGAAGTCGTCAATAATAACGTGGATTTTTTTGGAGAATAATCTGAAATAGTATCGGCCGGGGAATCTTATGCACAATGCATTAATATTGTTACATTGATTTTGCAAGAAAACTATTTTATATATTGGTATATTGAAATGTTTCAAATTTTCAGATGAACTAATCAGTGATGAATAAAATATAATTAAGATAGTGGTCATTTTTTGAATCATGCGGAATATAAAATAACGATGTTTCCACCAATTAAGATGAGAGAAGAGGATGAGAAAAAAAATGTTATACTAGAATTCAATATAATTATCACAAGTTGTCAAATGTTTATTATGCAACTAAATTGTGCCTCACCTCACTCACTAGCTATAGCATACTTTATTTATATTCGTTTTCAATAAAGAATATTGTTATCCGTTGAAGAGTCTATGCACTAGGTCACGATTCGCATATAATGGCAGGGGCTACGAAACCCTAACCATAAAATAGTTATGCTAAAAAATATATCCGGTCAACCTTAATTAAATTATATTTATAAATTTAATAGTGGGTTTGTGATCTTATTTTCAAACTGAATGCTTTTCCACTGATAGAAACTTATCATGTTCTTTGACCCAATAAGCTCTTCGTTTTAGGTTAAGGCTGGCCGGAAACATGTAAAAAGGCAAAACATGAAATATTAATATATACATACATACATAATGGTAATAGACTTTACTTCTTAATCCTATTAAATTCATACGCCTTTTTTGTAACTAAAAATCATTAAAATTTTCATATTTTACAAATTTATGACCTACTACTTATATATTTATTAGTCCATCTTATTCATTTGCTACATTTTCTGGTTATAAGGGAATTCATTCCACATTTTAATTGGTACTTACTCACAACATATAGCGAGAAAGAACCATTAGTGCAATTAAAATGCACAATTGTATATAAAATAACATTGAAAACTGGAAAGTAAGAAGTTGAGAGATAAGCAACTTGCCGTCTCAATTAGTTGGACAGCACCAGCATTGATAATAAAGCTGGTGTTTTCCATTGTGGGAGCAAATAATATATGCCAACTTGGTTTGTCCCTGCTTTTTTTCTTCTTTTTTTTGTGGTTTGGGTGTTTTGCCATTTGGAATGTTCACGAAATGACTCGAGTTAAAAATCTCGATAGGACTGATCTCAAAGGCTTTGCTAATTAAGCAACATTTACAATAATTCATGTTGATCAGAAAGATTAAAGTTTAAAATTATGTCAAACACACAATTCAACTTAAAGTCGAGCTTAGAGCTAAATCTTGTAATAATCAACATCTCATCGCAGTCATTCAACTATCGAATTCTCGCTCCTTTCATTTGCTGCCAAGAGATAGAAAACATTGCACCCACCAATTTATAAACTGCATGTGATACCCTACTCTGTACTAATTTGCCTGCCCATGAAAATAATACCGATACTGCCAAAAGAAATATTATTAGTAAATATTTGATAAACCGATCTAATTGTTGACAAACTAGCCGTATGATTTAAAACTCACATAATTTTCTATACAAAAAAATGAAGCTGCGGTTATCGCATCTCATGAGACTTTGAAAGCTTATTGTTTGCTCCATGAAGAAGAAAATGCATGGCAGGAAGTTTACTTTTGGGAAAATTTTCATTTTTCAAGGAAAATTTTCTAAAAAATATAGAACTGCAAAAAAGGTGTACTTACATATATGGAAATGAAATGATTTATTCTTTTACACTATTCAAATTTGTACAGAGGTTAATTTATTCTTTTTACTTTTTTTTCGGTTACAATAGGAGGCTCATAGTCTAGTACAAGGAAATGGAAACAAAATCTAAATAAAGGGGCACAGGTAGTCCCACTGGTGAGAATCGAACCTGAAACCTCTAGGTTATCATGTGAGGCAGTGATGATATTAGCCACTGTACTACAACTCCTTTCTTTAATTTATTCTTTTTAGTTCTTCAATTTTCCAATAGTCAATCCTTCCTTTTCTAAATTATGACTTTCCTTTCTTATTTATTAATCATCATTTATTTTCACAAGATTTAAACCCAATACTAAAATAGTAATTTATTTACTACGAATTACAATATTCTAACTTTTTTGGGTGATACAATCTTCAATCTTCTAACTTTAATATTAATAAACATATTTTTTATATTTTCCTAAAAAGAAATAAATTTAGAAAAGGAGGAAAATATATAGAGATGAAAGTGAAAATTAATTTCTTAAAAGTAAACAGGTCTTATTCTCGTTTTCTTCTCCCTTTTAATTTTTAATTTTGTTTTTTGGCTATAACTATTGTAAATTTTTTACTCTCCAGTTGGAAGCTCCTTCCCGCTACTTGCCTGTATATATATGTGTATACACATAGCTCTTTTATAACTGCTCGTCTCTCCATCAGAATAAACACATCGAACAAAATATGGATCCTAATGAGTACAACAGGACTTTGCTTTCGTCCCAGCTCAATCTTACGAATGAATCGCTCTCCAAGCTCAACTCGGTGATCCGAACGCACCATAGGATCACCCTTTCCGAAAAATCGAACTGGTGCAAGTCTCTGATGATCCAACCCATCAAGGCCCCAGAAACAATAGTCTGGTCCTTTGTGCGGGACTTCTCCCAGCCGCAGAAGTACAAGCACTTTATCAAGACCTGCCAGCTGACAAGCGGGGACGGGATCACGGTCGGGAGCATCCGCGACTTGGTTGTGATCTCGGGCCTCCCGGCTTCAATGAGCAAGGAGAGGCTAGAGGTCCTGGACGACGAGAACCAAGTCCTGAGCTTTAGAGTCTTAGGAGGGGACCACAGGCTGAAGGACTACCAGTCGGTGACCTCGGTCAACGCGTTGTCCGACAGGGAGGGCAGGGCGTTGACTCTGGTCGTGGAGTCCTATGTTGTTGAGGTGCCCGAGGGGAACACTGCCGAGGATACGAGGTCGTTGGCTGACACCATTGTCAGACTGAACCTGCAGAATCTAGCGGAAGTTTCTGTCTCCGCCGCGGGGGCAGCAGCAACGGCTAAGTTCTCTTCTTCATCTTCGGGAGAACAGTCTCAAGATCCCAAACCGTCCCATTGAATTTAAGAGACCGACTCAGTGAAATAATACTATATAGCATGACCAATACTATGCGCGGAATCATGTACAATTTCAATTTTATATATATATATATATATTGTCCGTGCATATATATATTATTTCATATTTATATATGAGAAACATTTTAGATTTCTTGAACATTCAAATCTTGAATAATATTGGACACTCTTTCGGTTTTTCTACACTCTCCTCTCACACAATAAGCCACTCATGACGAACCATTCTTCAATTTTGATCCATGAATATGTGTATGTATATGTACATGCATTTATATGAACATATATGCATATACATGGAAAAGTAAAAATCATTGCTAACCATCTGTTCAATAGAGAAATGTTCCGATATGACTTGGAGGATTTAGTGTAGCCAATATAATCAGGGGGGAATATAGAAGGTATATAAGAGAGGATTCTCCATGATGTCATTAAATCGGTCACCTGGACTCATTAAACACAACGAATTAGACAGATGAGTGATTTTGGGATTCTTACAACGATATAAAAGATAAATGTAATTCGAAGAATGAGTAAATATCGATTTAATATTCATATATATAATATATTTTTCTCTCTTGGAGGGAAGGATACCGTTTTTAAGTGGATGAGATGCATTTTGATGGAGTTAAGGATCAAAACAAATCATGACTAAGAAACTTTGCATTTATCCCGTGATAAAGGTTTTAGTGTAATAGCAACAAGTCGCCGGTTCGAAAATAAAATGTCCTGGTTTGGTCCTCTAACTAATAGGACTTCTGATACTTGTCGATGTCTCCCCTTATTGTTATACAACGGCTTCCATTGTATTAAAAAAAAAAAAAAAAAAGGGGTCGCGGTTAGAGAAATTTGGGGAAATTGGGCCTTAAGATATGGGATTTAACAGAATCCATTTGGGCTGAAAATAGGCCTAGCTGCTGTTCTTCCTTGGGCCAGTCAATTAGGTCTGATTACCCAAAAGTGGGGGGGAGTCAGTTCCGTCTGGTTAGAAAAATAGCACATACAAAAATTAGAAAAAAGAAAAAACAGTCATTAATAAGTCAAACCCCAGTTTATCTTCTTCTTCTTTTTTTCCCGCTATACAAAAGGTTAAATTAAATTTTTGCTTTGATTAAGATGTAAATCAGAAACAAAAATAGAAAATACGAACTCAGTGGAATAAAAAATTCTGAGTTATCTTTGTTTGGTCATATAATATAATCCAACTCTACTTCCCTCCACTTTATTCATTTTTTAATTCAACAACACAACTATTATTTTTTATCATTTTTTAATTTAATAGTAAATACTCTCACGTACTTTTTGTTTCACTATCATGACAACTAATTTTTTGATATTAAATTTCTTAACTTTTCATTACTTTTTTGTTTTTATCTAATTTTATAATAAATTTTCTCACATAATTTTTCTTAACTATTATTACAACTAATTTTTTAATAATAATTTTTCTCAACTATTATGTCTCTATCTCATGGAATAGGGTTGACATAACTCTATTCCAAAATCAAACGTTAGAAAGAGTAGAGAAATTGATATCATAACAATTGCAAACACAAGCTGGCCATTATTGTATTGGTCATTTTCCCCACTAATTGATGCTTTAATGAATATTCTTCCATAGACTTTTGCTATTTGACATGCTATAGAGGCCATAAACAACTATCCAGGCTAAGTTGAGTCGATCGATATACTATTGGGTTAGAGCTAGAATTGATTGTTCTAAATTAAAGAGAGGGTCTAGTTGATGAACACATGATAAAAAAATGATAGTATGAATGAAAACTTGGTTAAGCTTTTTTGCTAGTTGAGCTAAGTATTTGTAGACTCAAGATTTGTTTTGTCGATAATCAAATTCATTTTTGAGTCCGACTCTAACTAGTTAAAAAAACAATTCAAATTTCATTAATCTATTGAGAGTTAAGTTCAAGTAGCAGAACACAAGTATAACTCCACTTGCCGGTGTACCTACAAATTTTTTTCGGTGTGGACCCTAGTATCCGAAAACTCAATTGGGTCCCGACTAATCCAGTAGAGATGAGTCGACCCATTAAGGGGTAAAACTCTTTCAGTTTGGATTTTTTTCATTCACAAATATTCGAACTAGAGACATCCTTTAAGTGAAACAAAAAGTTAACCATTTTCACTAAGTAATTATTGGACCATTATGTAATTTCCATTGTAGTACTTGTGATGATATTGTTCGAAGGCAATAAAGCTCCAAGTAAAGAGAAGACGAGAATCCAATACTCACTTCATCAGTAAAGAAATAGCCAAATGGCGTAATTTTGATCATAACATTCGCAATTCAGTTTTCTTTTGAATAATTTCAAAGAAAATTTGACGGAAATCAATAATTTCCTAAAATCATCGAGCAATTGATAGCAGTTGAGGGACGCATTTACAATTTCCCCTCAAAGTAATGGAAAGGAAGTACTCGAGCAAAAAAAAGAAGAGATATACTGTAAATTATGATTTAATTTTTCAAATAGATACTTCGATGACATCCGATAAAACTGCAACGATTCAAATTTCGCATTACTTTGTGTTTAAGTAATAAATAAACCTTCTCAAAGGGAAAAAACATTACTTGGTATTGGTTATCTACAAAAACGTATTAAAATTGTTCCAAGCATTTACCAAAAGATAGCATATTGAGAATTTGAGATAGCAAAAAAAGAATATATGAAAAAAGGAATTTGAGATGGCAAAAAAAGAATTTATGAAAAAACAAAAAACAAAAAAGACGACATCGACAACGTCAAGGGATCAATCCATTCATACTGTCATTTCTTTTTTCTTCCCCCCTCTCTCTCTCTCCCTCTGTGTCTGCGGGCGCTCTCTCTCTCTCTCTTTCCCCATTCTCCAATTCCCTTCTCTCTCCTCCCTTTCCCTCTCTCACTTGAAGCAGTCGTCTCTCTCTCTCTCCCTCTCTCTCTCTCTATGCTTATCTACGGACTCGCGTAAAGCAATCAATCGGGAAGGCGGCGGCAATAAGCGATGTTCGGAGGCTCGTCCAAGGTCGGCCGCGGCGGTGGCCGAGGCGGGGCCGGCGGGGGCTCGAAGCGATTCCCGGCTCCTCCGCTGCAGCCTACGCGCCCCGCCCTCCCATCCGCCGGACGCCTCTCCCTCTCGGGGGGCCCTCGGAACCGTAACACTGGGCCTGCCGCAGCGGCTCCTCCGTCCGTGGAGGAGACCTTCAGCCTCGTGTCGGGCAACAACCCCCTCGCGTTCGCAATGATTATAAGGCTGACGCCTGACTTGGTGGAAGAAATCAGGCGGGTGGAGGCTCAGGGCGAGACCGCGAAGATCAAATTCGATGCAAATCCGAAGAACCCGAGTGGCAATGTGAGTTTATTCGGTTGCTTTTGATGAGATTTTAGCTTGAGGAATTGGATTCAGGGCATACTTTTGATGCAAGCACGTAGCTTGGGAATCAACTTGGTTTCCCCTGCTTCCGAGATAGCCTAGTTACAAATAATTGACAGGAATGTGATGCGAATTGCGTTCCACTTATCGTTCCAGCTCAGGGTTGTGTTCCTCTTGTTCTCCTATCCATTCATTCAACTGAGAAGCTTGCTTCCTCAATTTTGATGCTCCTTAAACGAGCCAACGGAGCAACAACACTGGGTTAAATTGAAACTAATTCAGAAAGCATGTTTGTGGCAGTGAATTAACGGTCACTATGCACTTCAGTGGTATCCAGTCCAGTTTTACTAGAAAGGGGAAAGGAATGCGGATTTATGTTCGTCAGTGAACTTAACCAAGGACAGAATAAAGGGAGGATTTGGAAAATACCGGCCAAAGTAAGCAGCTTTGTAAAAAATTGAGGTGCTGCCGTGGAACTTCTGGGAAATGTAGCGAAATATGGGACAGGAAATGCGGGTGTACCACCGTCCTAGTCATCCTCTAATACTGATGCTCTCATAAAGTATTAGATTTTTCTGTTGTGGTAATTTTTGCCTTCTGCTAGAATCACTGGTGGTTTGGCTTTCGTTTGCCTCTAAGTTCAAAGCAGAATGTACTGCTTGTAGTTGTCCAATTTGAGGTATTGCATATTATATGAGGGCTATTGTTTGAAAAGTTGAAATTTGTTTTGAACAATGAGATAGGCGAATCAGGTTTGATATATGTATTTTAGAAAGAAAAGAACAACCTACCAAGAATAGTTTTGGAGGGAATTATTCATCTGCGAGACGTAGGAGCAGATGGTCAGACATCATTCATGTCATGTGACAATAACTTTACTAATTATAATGATGTTCTTCTTATGAGAGGGGTTCAGTTTTGGGCATTTTTTGAGCGAAAAACTTCCATCCACTTTCTTCTTCTCTGCAAAATGAATTTTCGTGCATAATGCTCAAGCTGGCACCAGATAATTAAACTGGGTGTTAGATATATTCATTTATTCCCGCTCATATTGAGTCAATTCTCTCTTTTATTGATTTTTCTAAGAGAAATGATTTTTTTGTCAAGTTAGTTTCTCAGAACGAGTATGTTTGGGTTGTTGATTGATGAGACAATAACAAGATTTATGCTTGCAATCCATTTTGAAATGTATGGAGTTTGATTCTTTATCATCTAGATTTCACTAACACCTTCTACAAATGTATGCAACTTCTGTTTTTCACTCAACTGGTATTGCTTTATCTGACACATGTTGAATCCACGATGCATGTGTCATCAGCTTATCAATGTTGGGGATAAGGAGTTCCGCTTTACATGGTCAAAGGAGTTCGGTGACCTTTGTGACATATATGAGGAAAAGAAAAGTGGTGAGCATGGCAATGGTTTGCTTGTTGAATCTGGATGTGCGTGGCGCAAGCTGAATGTGCAGCGTATCTTGGATGAGTCAACCACAACCCATGTCAAGATGCTATCAGAGGAGGCTGTGCGCAAGACTAAAGCACGGAAGTAAGTATGCAGCAAATGCTCCTGTCATTGTAATTTATTTTAAATGTCATTAGTTTATCATCATAGTGAAAGTGGGAAAAAGGTCACGGCGTGTGGAGAATGCTTTCTTTTAACAAAATTTGTGTTTCCAATAGTCGTCCAGGCAGCAACATGCAGACAGAGATTTAGCTATGCATGGTTTTTGACAGTATGATGAGGTAGTGATAGAGAGGGTAGAGTGAGAGTTTAGCTATGCATGGTTTTTTGACACTAGACATTAGGTATTATGCTACCTAATATGCACCCTCTTCTCCAATCTCCTTGTTGCATGCTTATAAATTCATTAGCATACCTCATAGAGACTCTGAATATGATTTTAATTGATAATTTTCTGCTGATGACAGGGCTATTGTCTTGGACCATGGGAATCCTGTTATGAAGAGTCAAATAAAGCAACTAGCTGCTGTTGAGGGTAAGCTTCGGTTAGTGTTTGCTGCACTTTTCAGTGTGTTCTTACTATTGGTGGTACATACTCGTTATAAACTAATTTTTTGGTCAAACAGCCATTTGTTGGATTTGTGCTATTATATGATTTCTGAAGTTTGATATGACCAGTTTTTGTTTTTGGAAGGATGATCTTTTCAGTTGCAAACATTGACATGAAATTGTTTGTCAAGTTTCTATTGTCTTGACTTGAATATTCTTTGTAATCCCTGTATATGCCGTGTTATATAGACATACCCCTAAAAGATTTCCCTTTTCCTTTTCCTTTTCCTTTTCCAGCCACTTCCAATTGGAGAATGGGGTTTAAAAGGAAAGAACCTCCTCCCAAAAAGCGCAAAGTGGATCCACCACATGGTAACTTGGTCATTTTTAATCTCATTAGACTTGTCAATTGTGTATTCTGAGTCCGAGGTTCCCGGCTTAAATTTAGAGTACTAAATCTAGCCTCTGAAAGTCTAAACCTTTGGTGGACTCTTTGTCAATATATCAACTTCTATAATTGAATTTTGCAGTTTCTTCTGGAAGTCTTAAACCTGCATTTAAGCCAGGATTATCCTCAAATCCAAAAATTGCTGGGAAAGGTATACGTGCAATCTCACCTATAGCTTCTTCCCCTGACCAATTCCGAGCATCAGCATCCCCGTCTGCGGCTGTAAATATCTCTAAGACTAATGCCACTACTGAGGATGCTGGGCCTAGTGGTCAGTTGAGCAAAGAGGATACTACCACTGCGGAGAGAGAGATCCCAACCAAGCCTAGTGTTATGGCATCTGATAGGTCAGGACACAAAGTAGACATTGGTTCCAAGCCTATGGATTTGCAGAGCATGCTGATTAGTCTACTCAAGGACAATCCAAAAGGGATGAGCATAAAGGTTAGTCTAGATATACGAAGCTAAAACTTTTGTTGTTTAATATAGCATTCTATGATCGGGATGGGGGGAGTTCATCTTGACAAGGAGTGATATGTATGACTATGTTAGTGATTGTCTATAATATGCTGATATTTTCTACATGTTTATCTAATAGGCTTCTTGTTATTTTGCTTTTTCTACTATGTACTTTCCAGGCCTTGGAAAAAGCAATTGGATATACAATTCCAAACTCTGGAAAAAAGATTTTAAGCCGGGTGAGTGACGGGGAGCCTTGTGATATTGGTTTTTTGAGAAAATGAAAAGAGGTCATGTAATTTTCTTTTGATCCTCAGATTGCAACTTATCAAGCTCCAGGAAGATATTTGCTAAAACCTGGAGTGGAGTTGGAAGGATTTAAGGGACCATCACCAGGAAGTGGAAGGTATTGGCTACGTCAAACTCTGCTCTTTGTTTCTCTTTCCTTTAAGTTGTGAAGATGACTTTTGTTTTATCAGCTGCCATTATGATCATAGAAGTTCATAACATGGGTTTAAACTCATATTACATTGTAGCATTCTGTAAGGACCATGTGAAAGTTAGATGTTTGATGCTTGACATCTAGGGGGCTAGAATATAAAACTTGATGAAGAAGGGAGGAGGATAGGTTTGGCAGTTTAAGCTGGCATATCTTATCATGGAACTACACGTGAATATATGAAACATTTTCTATCAAAATGATCTATTAAGAAGGCTTTTTCAACTTGCGGTTATTCAGTAACGCTTTATTTCTCCGTCTTTCTATCAGTCTTTTACTTTTGGGGATTTACATTGTGTGCTTGTTGTGGTGTCCGTTTTTGCTCTTCCAGCTCTTTTGAAGATGACAATAACCAAGTACCAACATTTGAAGAGAATTTCGATCAGACTCCTGGACCAGAACCTACCTTTCCCAAGGAAGTACAACCAAATAACGGGCTTGCCCAAGTAAATTCTGCAGTTCAAGGAGATTTAGACGCATCAGAGAATGTTGATATTGAACAGCATTCACCTGACCTTTTTGGGGACAAGAAGGATTCCAATAACAGTGATGGGCGGGCAGACAGCTCCAGTGATAGTGGAAGTGACAGTGACAGTGGTAGCAGTAGCAGTGATAGCAGAAGTGACAGTGGAAGCCCAAGCAGAAGCAGAAGCAGAAGTCGGAGCAAAAGCCCCATTGGAAGTGGAAGTGGAAGCAGCAGTGATAGTGATAGTGATGCTTCTTCCAATCAGGAGGGATCTGATGAAGATGTGGATATCATGACCAGTGATGATGATAAAGAACTGAAGCATAATATTCAAGACCCAGGACCCGCATTTCCTGCTTCAACCCCTGATGGTGGAATTTTGGATATTGATGGGATTGATGAGAAGCATGATGGGCTTGAGTCAGATACTGTGGACATTGATGTCGTTGATGAAGGGGACTATGGACATGGGGCAACTGCTGAAGAAACGAAGCATATCTCACCCGGTCAAAATCGCGAGCGGCAGAATTTCATTGGGAGTTTGTTTGATGAGGAGGAAACTGCGTATGAGGACAACTTCAAGCAGGAACAGTCGGACAGTTCTGAGAGAGCTTCGAGAGGTCAAACTACAAGAGCATATAATTCCAGGCACTCCGATGTGAATTCTGAACGGGTGAAAAGATTGAAGACAGAAAATTATTCTCAATCTGCAGTCCCACAGGGTGGCGATGGCCATTATTCTATGAGCCCTCGTGATTTATCTCCCGGTAGGCATAATGAGGATCTGTGCCAGAGTCCTGCGGGTAGAATGCCGAACAGAGTTGACAGAGATGTGAATACTCGGTTTAGCATTCAAAAGGGAAGCCAAGCATTTTCTGAAAAGCCTAGTTTGCATTCACAACAACTGAGCCGTAGATCACATGATCAAGGCTTTTCAGGATCAATGACCAATGATATTTCAGGTAGACCAAATAGGCAAGCAGAGAGCTGGAGCCATGGGCGTATCCCCATGCAAAAGGAAAGATTGGTTATAGAAGCTCAGTCTGAAGGTTATGGTGCTGCTGAAAGGGGGCCAAGGAGTAACAAAGAAGGCAGTGGTGGCAAACATTCTGTGCCCTCTGATTCACCTTATGATAAATCTGGTGAGACAGCAGGAAATAATCTGAAGAATGTTGGACAGGTCTCGAGTATGCAGATAGGGTCTTCTCGAAAAGATATTAATGGAGCTGGAGTAGAAAGATCTGCTCTTGTTAATGGAAGAGGAGGTGCTATACTGCAAAGGGAGTTTTCGGGCTTGGAGTTGGGTGAACTACGTCCTGAGGAGGCTCCATTGAAGAGGCCATTTGAAAGGAAAGGCTCATTTAAGCAGTCAGAACACAAATCCAACAATTCAGAAAACCGGAGCATGGACCCGGGCAGACGGAAAACGCCTGGGAAGTTGAACATCGACTCAGGCAAGCCATCAACGCCAAATTTATCTAGAAAGCGAACAACAGAACGTCGAGAAGATGACTCAACAGTGCCTGTTCCGCAAGGGATGCAGTCTCAATTGCAATATCCTACCAAGGGAGATCATGGAGATGGCAGTGCACAGATAAGTAAAAAGGTGAATGTTAGTAAATCTATGAGGAATGGGCCACAACAACTTGATTCTACACAGGGTTTGTTGTCTCAGTCTGTGAAAGATAGCAAAAATCAAGCAGGTAATATAAACACGTGCATGTCCAATGGACAGAAGGAGGCAGGTTCTGCTGATTATGGTGGTGGCCTGAAGCAGAGAGAATCTTCTTCTGATGAAAATAGCTGCTCTTATTCAAAGTATGACAAGGATGAGCCCGATCTAAAGGGGCGGATAAAGGATTATTCACAGTAAGTTCATCTCACACTTTTTGGTCCCCTCACTTTGAACCTAGTTCTGATGAGAATATTGTGATGTACCAATGCTGGGATTCTTATCTGTTCCTATGACAGGTTTGAGGAGTATGTGCAGGAGTATCGGGATAAATACGAGAGTTATTGCTCCATCAACAAGATTCTGGAGAACTACAGGTACTTTAATTACCCTGAAGATTTTACTTGCAGTTTGTTCCTTTTCTTTGCTTCAGAAGAAAGTGTTAAAATCACTTATTTAATCACAGAAACAAGTTCCAGAAGATGGGGAAAGAACTTGAGTTTGCAAAAGGTCGGGACTTGGAAAGATATAATAAAGCTTTGGCACAGTTGAGGGACTCCTACAGGCGGTGTGGAGTGGTAAGTAGCTACAGCTTATCCTTGTCTTGATCTCATCCATTGATGAAGATCATTTTCAAAATATAACTTGATGAATTGTTTCAAGAGCTTCCCATATTACTTCTTGTCTTCTAAGTTCAGATTCATGAGTTGATCAGTGGTTTGGTATTCTAAGACACGCACGGTTCTGTGCTCTGCAGAAACACAAGAGGCTGAAGAAAATATTCGTCGTGCTTCATCAAGAGCTTAAGGTAAATCTTAATTTCACCACTGCCCTAGTGTTGTCATTGTCAGTTTCCGTAGCTCTTCCTTCATCATCTCAAAAAAATTTCCTCATTTTACCTCTTGCAGCACCTTAAGCAGATGATGAACGAATTTGCACAAACATATTCGAAGGACTGAAGTTGTTTGTTCATCACATGCGACACACTGAAAGCTTATTTGGGCCTTAAATCGGGAAAAAGTTCTGTGGCGCTCAGAGTATTCGTTCACTGCAGTAATTATCAGGAGTGTTTCTTCCTGCTCATTCCTATAGATCCCCATCCCCTTGGCCCGTGAACAGAAATTAACCTCCCTCGAGCTGCTGAATCGCCCATGCAACAATTTTTTCAATGTCGAAGGGGATGCAATCAAAGAAGACTGCAGCTGTAATCAGTTTGCACATAAACTAAAAATTTTGTAGTCAGTCACCATTGTTATTGTTATTGTTATTGTTATTATTATTATTTTTTTTTTTGTTATTACTTTTCCTTTATGGCTTTTTTCCACACTAATCTTTTCCCCTCTGTGTTGGTGCTGGGACAACCTCGTCCCCTGATTGGGAGTATAGAAATCGATGTAATTAAACCTGTTTAGTGGTAGCAGTTGCTGATGTTCATAGAAATATAATTAACTCCATTCTTATCTCCTTCATTTCGGGAAAGTTAATGTAAACTAGTCGGTTCTGTTACTCAAAGTTGTCCAATATCTTTCCTAGTTAATGAGGAGAAACAGGTTGTGATTCTGAGACACGATATAACTCGAGGACGCGATGCACATGCTTCGATCATGGGTCCGGTGTGGAATCTCGTAAAAGGAAAAAACGGCACGGATCGAACCGGATTCTTCTGAACCGGGGTGGGCTTGATGATAAGTTGTGCCAATTGTTTACGGGCGTGGGCGTGTGCAATAAATTTTCGAGGAAAACGTAGTGATTTACATTCCAACAAAGTTGATTAACTGCCGTTGGTTTGATAGAGCAGAGAGCAGGGGAAGAGACCCGACCAAAGAAGATTTTCACCACTCAAACCCCCCACTGATCATTCACACAACAACGACCAGAAGCTTCTCTCTCTCTCGCTCGCACGCTCTCTCTCTCTCTCTCTTCACGACATCAGCAGCAACAGGCCAAAGAGAGAATCAACCCGAAAGAGGAATCTGAACGACTGTCGGGGCGACAGTCTTTTCACGACCGACGATCTGAATTTCCGGCTCCTGCTGTTCAGTGACACGCTGAGCAAAATGAAGGGCCCCCCTTTGAGACAGTTTCTAGTCTGAAGCAACTGGGGCTCTTCGTTTGAGGTACTTTGTTCTGATCTTTTTCGATTTCGGGGTTCTGGGATTCTCCGAAAATTGGATGGTGAATTGTGGGTGTCTTGAAAGGAGCTGACTTTTTCCATTAGCTCGGTTCTGGCACCTCCTTCTTTGGGTGGGGGGCGTGATGGAGATGGAAATATTCAAGCTTTGTCTTCTCCATTTCTTCTTCTGAGTGCTCTGAAGGATTCATCCCCGAGCGCAATACTGCAACTTCATGTTTTCAGTGCACTTTGGTGGGCTTCTGCCCTGTTTTTTGAGTTCACTATCATTAGCTCGGTGGGTTTTGTTCTTGTGTGGTGCCTAATTGAGCTAGACAGCTGATACGTCACATTGGGTCTTTCAATTTGTTGAGAAAGAGAGTTGTACATTAGCATCATCTATGCTGCGGAGCATCTTTTGGTCGTGGATAGGACTTAGGAGTCCATGAATCAGTTTGGCCATGAAAAATATAGCTTTCTTGAGCAGAAATGAGCTAAGAATTTTTCTTTTCCTTTCCAACTTCTCTGGGTACAAAAGTAAATTTTTGCCTTTTCGATTGGTGAAAACGCTTTCTGAAGTCCATTTGTACGAATATTTGCCTTGTTTGCAGTAAGCCTGAAGAAATAGGGAGTAAGGGGGAAAAAAATAAAGGAGGAGAGCTTTAATCGGGGGAGATAGAAAGGCAGTAAATTCTAGTGGCAGAAATTTAGAGCAGCAAAAGTTTTCAGTGAATAGGTTTCTTAGTCCTGACTAGCTCTCAGTCCCTCATGTGTTCTCTGTAGTTAAGAGTCTTTGTGCATCTGTACACGCGAAGACCATGCTTTAAGAAATGATGAGAAGTGTACTTATTTTGTATGAGATTCTTGCTGGTAATATGATACTCAATGATGTAACAAGATCCTGACCGTTGCTTGATTGATTTTTTCGCTAATAGTAAATAGAAAGTCAGGCAGTTAAGGTTTTTTTTTTTTTTTTGTGAAACTAACATGTTATCAGGTGCTTCTTTTCAGTTCTTGAGTGGGGATAATTCTTTCAGGAGGTAGCTGAGGAACTCGAGGTCGTGGTGAAGATTTCTGATGCTGCATGTTGCTTCCTCCCGGTGGGTTAGGGATGAACTCCACCACAATGGATGAGATGAACCTGATCCAGCAGGCGCAAAGGCACCACCTTGTGGTCCGCAACATTGGGGAGGAGATTGACCTAGAGATTGGGCCTGGAGACGACGACCCTTCCTCATTCCCTGCTAGCTCCCTCCTCGGGCGGGAGGCATCCTCTGAAGATCCTGACGACAGCAAGAACATGGTAATGGGTGGGCCTCAGCAGCCAGCTGAAAATAACCAGGAAACATCCAAGGTCCAACCCCCCAAACGGAAGAAGAAAGTTGTGAAGCGATGGAGAGAGGAGTGGGCAGATACATACAAGTGGGCCTACGTGGATGTGAAGGAAGGGACTGCCAGGATATTTTGTTCAGTGTGCCGGGAATATGGAAGGAAACACAGGAGAAATCCGTATGGGAATGAGGGAAGTCGGAACATGCAGATGAGCGCACTTGAGGAACACAACAATAGCTTGCTCCACAAGGAGGCTCTTCGTCTTCAGATGGCCTCGAAGGATAAGATTGTTGTCGAGAAACCAATAATTGTGAAAGGTTGGTATCTTAATGTGTTTATTTATTTATTTTTGTGTATCTTGGTTTTCGGAGCTTGGGGTTCAAGGGGCGGGGTGTTGGGTTGGGGCTGGGGCTGGGGCTGGGGCTGGTCCAGTCAAGTTTTGGATGCTTTTCATCCACTGTTGGGTAGGTGACTTTGCCCATAAACATCTCAAATGCCCATGGAACTAAGTATCTTGGCCTCCTCGAAGGGTGTATTAAATAAGGGTCTGGGGAATTGATAAACTTCTCGCTTTAAATTTTTAAGCTCTGGGGGGAGGTTCTGTCCTTATAGCTTGATAATTAGGATGTTGGATGATTTAATATACTACTGATGTCTCTTGTTATGAAGAAGCCACCTATGTCGTACAGTAGGAGTAAATTGTACTTTCCGACTATTACTAGAACAGGCCTGTGCATTCCAATTCATTAAGGTAAATATGTAGATCGGTCAATGTGTCATGTGACCGCAATAACTACCTGAAATCTTGAATAAAAGGCAGTTGGTGATTCAAATAGCTATCCAAGAAAAATTAAATAGAATATTTCCTCTCATATTTCTCTCTGTCCCCAACCTCTCAATATTATCTGAATTCTACTCTTTCTCCATCTATTCTCCTCTTCTCTGTGAAATTTCTGAAATTGGGTTTCTGTCTCTCATGAATAAAAACAGCTGCGAAGGCAGTGGTTGATGACTTCGATGGATGAGCTGCAAACAAGAAGTAATGTCAACTTCTTGTTGCCTCAAGTAGGGTTAGGAAATGCATGCTTTTAGAATTTATATATGTTTTTAGTTGAAATAGTTAATACGATGCTTTTAAGGAAGTGCTCACTGCAATCAGATATGGTTCACAATTCAATAAGCTAATCTGGGGGAGTTTGAGAAGATAATAGATATTGTAGCTTGATGCTTTTATGTACTTTCTGCTTCAACATCACAAGGAATAATGTAACTTTCCATTTCTTTTAAATCCTTCTTTGCTCTTTAATTGAAGCAATCATGTCAAAAACGGCTGGATCAATTATTGAAGCCGCAATAAAGAGGGATCCACACGAGATCGAGTTCATGCAATCAGTACAAGAGGCAGTGCATGCATTGGAAAAGGTCATTGCGAAGAATTCACAGTGAGTCTTTCCAAAGATCCCTTTGTATCTTTGATAATTAATTGCATTGTAGAGTTGGTCATAAGATCTGATTGAAAAGATTTGATGTGCTTCAGTTACGTCAGCATAATGGAGCGATTGTTAGAACCTGAGCGTATGCTCATTTTTCGAGTTCCTTGGATAGATGACAGAGGTGAGACCCATGTTAATCGAGGTTTCCGGGTACAATTTAATCAGGCACTGGGGCCATGCAGGGGCGGGATCCGCTTCCATCCCTCCATGAACTTAAGCATCTCCAAGTTTCTTGGCTTTGAGCAGGTATTACTGCTAATGATGCTTATGTATAATAAATAATGGGTTTACTTGTATCGTATTAGAAACCTCTTCAAATTCATTTCTGGTCTAGCCATTTTGGTTTAGGCTAGTAGTTTAATATAGATATGTTCTGTATCTGGGTCAGTAGATTGATGTTTCAGTTTTATTTTATGCCAAGTTAATGGTAGACATCCCGGCCCCAAGGTTAGTCAAGAAGGGCCACAAAAGCTGCATCAGCTGATTCAAATAATTTGAAACTGAAGCTTGATTTAAAGTGCCCTCTGTTTTTTTTTTTTAATACATATATATGTAGGTTTCCTTATTTCCATACGTTGATGAAAATTTGGCCTTCAACCCACCCACAGACTTTAAAAAATGCCTTATCACCGTATAAACTTGGAGGAGCTGCTGGTGGAAGTGACTTTGATCCGAGAGGAAAAAGTGATAACGAGGTAATGCTTCAGTCTCTTTTGCAAATTTTGTCCTATTCTAATAGAAATGCTGTAACATAGCTGCTATACAGGGAATTATTGGAGGATTCACTGAAATTTTTGTGATTTTCTTCTATTTTGTGACAGATCATGAGATTCTGCCAAAGTTTCATGAATGAGATTCATCGGTACTTGGGTCCAGATAAGGTGGGATCAACACATGAAATCTTTGTCAATCTTTTTAATAAGTGGGCTTCTCAGTACATTCTATTTTCAGGACCTTCCCTCAGAGGAGATGGGTGTGGGAACTCGAGAAATGGGATATCTCTTTGGACAATATAGACGAGTTGCGAGCCATTTTCAGGTGCATTTATATCTCTCAGATCCAGGACCTGGACTGCCGATCATTCCTTTAACTTTCACGAAGTTGCAGCATTTTTGAAACTTTACAGGCTTTCCCTTGGTTCTCATTCTCTGTTCCCTGTACTATTTATGTATGCATAACACTTGGCATATGAATGTGGCTGTCAGATTCAGACTGGCCATCGAATCAATCAAGGCATGTATTTGCAGTTCCATGAGTCTAATGGGCTGTTTGATTGATGAAGTTTCTTGTGTAATTATCAGTTTAATTTAAAGAAAGTTTTATAGGTATAAAGTGCTCAGCATTTTCTGGTTCACTGAATGGACAGTTTGCCAAGGTGAACCAGCCAGTTCAATTTGACTTATAGTGCCAGACCAGACACATGCTGATTTCTGGTCCAAATCTGATAACTACGCTTTATGTAATGGGGGATATCATGTCCCAATTGGGTTAAAGAGCAATTTTCGCTGAAAGGGTGGTCGAGATTGAAATATGTTTTGTCGTCTTTTCATGTGTATTGCCTTACTCATGCAGGGAAGTTTTACAGGGCCAAGGATATTTTGGTCTGGCTCCAGCCTTCGAACCGAGGCTACTGGTTATGGGCTGGTAAATAACATCTCCCTTCCCTCGTCTCTATGCTTGATTTCTTTAATTTGAATTTTCTTTGTGGATTTCTTTATTCAAATATTTATATGTAAATGTATATTTGTCTGTTTTATGCGGAAGTAAGAAACCGAAGTTTCCGTGACTCTGCAGGTTTTCTTTGCACAGTTGATGCTGGCCGATATGAATAAAGAACTCAAGGGGCTCAGGTTGCGCACTTGCTTCTGAACTTTAACAGGGTTAATTGGTTATCTCAAATAATTATCTTTTTGGATAAAGTTAGTGAAACATTTTGTTCTGGATGTTTTTTTTCGCTTATCAAGACTCAACATTATAACATCATGGATCTTTTGACAGATGCGCAGTAAGCGGTTCAGGAAAGATTGCATTGCATGTTCTAGATAAGCTTATGGCTTATGGTGCCATTCCCATCACTGTTTCAGGTAATTCTCTCCTGGTCTATTGATATCTCATTTTTTTCATTCACCAAAATTATTTTTCATTCTCAGAATATTACTGGTTTTCTAATTTTTGGCTATATTTATTCGTATACCTTCATAGTTATTATTAACACCGGTTCTCAGATTCATCAGATGAAGTTAAGGAAGTACAAAAATTAGTTATTCTGTCACATGGTTGTTCGATCTTCTATTTAGATCTCTTTTTCTCTTTAGTTGCCGAAAGTGTTGACGCATGATCGCAATGAATGACTTTCAGACTCCAAGGGATACTTGGTGGACGAAGATGGGTTTGATTACATGAAAATAACATTCTTGAGGGACCTCAAAACTCAACAGAGAAGCTTGAGGTGCAAGCTCCTTTTCTCCTTCTGGATTAGAAGTTCATCTTCTTTCAAGAAATTCTCTACCTCCCATTTGGTAGAATAAATTCATATCTCGAAAAATATTTCTGCAGAGACTATTCAAAAACTTACGCTCGGTCCAAGTATTATGATGAAGCGAAACCTTGGAACGAGAGATATGATGTTGCATTCCCTTGTGCTTCCCACAATGAAATTGATCATTCCGATGCCCTTCATTTAGTGAATTCGGGCTGCCGTCTACTTATTGAAGGTACTAAACAGTGATGAGAGCAACCCTGGCCTTTATATTTTAAGATAAATTTACTTGGTATTGAAAATTTAACCTTTTTATCGTCCAAAATATTTTAGGTTCGAACATGCCATGTACAGCTGAAGCCGTAGAAGTACTGAGGAAAGCTAACGTACTTGTGGCCCCTGCCATGGCTGCTGGTGCTGGAGGGGTAAATTTGCATAATCTCCACTGAATATATATGGAATATGAAACTGTAATAGTGTGATTAATAACTGAAGGCACAGTTTTGAGGGTTTTTAAAAATGTAGCCCAGATCTTTGCTTGTTGCAATAGAATACTCATAATTGCTGGAGATCTAGCCATTGCTAGTTGTAGCCCGTTAATACTGCTGAATATCATCGGGGTTCTATGTTCTACGTCTCTCTGGATTACGCAATCATTCTATGCCTGATTGTAATGTCAGCTTTTTCGGTTCAAATAGGCTTAATCTGTGTGATGAATTTGCTGGCAGGTAATTGCAGGAGAACTCGAGCTAAATCACGAGTGTAATTTAATGAATTGGTCCCCCGAGGATTTCGAGTCTAAATTACAAGTGAGACTCTAGAAATGATCCATTATCTAGTTTATACTTTGCATCTTTTCCAAATAAGTGTTTCACTGCTAGTTACAGAAGATCAGATTTTGCAGCTGATAGAAGTGATTCCATATTTGCCTGGACGCATTTCCTTTCACGAGCTCTATTTTCTTCCTAGAGGTTTCATCATTCTACTGTATCTTTGCAGGAGGCCATGAAGCAGATATATCAGAGAGCCGTAAAAGCAGCCACTGATTTTGGGTATCAAAAGGAGAGTCCCGAGTATGTTCATTCCCTTCTCGGATTTCCAACACATGCCTTTATAATGGTCATGTCATCTACTTAAAAATGCAAAGCTGCCTGGATAAACCAGCAGGCATCTGCACAAAGTTATATTAGCATAGTTTCTGAACTTCCCGCTGTTTACTTAGGGGATAAATTCTCTAGAAATATGGGAACAGTGTTTGTCTACAATCTTAAAATTTCCAAAATTCATTGATCGGAGCCTATGGGAAGATTGATCATCAAATTTGACTTTCTCTGATCTTGATGCTTGTGTTCTTGGAAGGGCTCTGGTGCACGGGGCAGTCATCTCGGCTTTCTTGACCCTCGCCCAGGCGATGACTGATCAAGGCTGTGTATAGTAAGAGGACCCCAGAATGCATGCAAGGAAGAGTCATTGCTATTCCTCTTATCATTATCCGCCTTCTTAACGAGTCTCGGAGGAGGCATGTCTTATTGAGTCTCAAAGGGGAGTGGGAAACGCAAACTCACACATCTGCACTTCTGGGTATGAGTTGAAGTAGTGTAGGTCTCTCTGTATCATACACATGTATTCATAGACAGCAGCTTTCTTTGTTCTTTATTTTTATATTTTTCTTTTTTCCAATATGATTGGGATAGGACACAGACCGGGTTGCCATTGCCTGTCGGAAACGCTTTTGTTGTGGATGATAATGTCTGATCTGATGCTGGAATTTGTAACGCAATCAGGAATCTTAACTGTAATGAGTTACTTGTATACCAAAATGTCACCTTTTGTGGAGGATTTGTTTTCCCTTCTTTTATTAGGCGACGTTCGGCACTTTCCCGGTAATCACATTACTAGTAATGTACATTACTTGAAGATAGATTCTCACCAGTCAAATTGCCGGTAATCTACATTCACATGTTCGGTATCCGTCACATATGAAGAATTGGGAATGAGAAACATTATGGTGTTCTTGAGCTTTGCTTGAATGTAGCTGTGTGAGTTAATAGAGACATGAAATTGATAGAATCCCAATGAACTTGATGGAGCATTTACCGTTGAAATCCTTGTCGATGAGGCTCTAAGAGGAAACAATCCATTAAGCATCTTTTCGCCTGTCTTCATTTGATGCAGAGGTAGTGTCTCGCACACGTGATGGGACAATAAATATGTTATTTACTTCATGGATTAGTTTGTTGTAAAATAAGTACATAATAAAATAAATATTACAACTAACGATAATATTCGAATATTACGGAAATATCTAAGGAAGTATGTAAAGAAGGATTTCGATTACTTATTGCTATTTAATCGGTGAATGAGTACTCGTCATTTTTAAAAATTCAAAAATTATTTATAATTATTTAACATTGTGCCAATTTAATTTGTTACTACAAATATAAGGTTCGCATTATTTTTCAAAGCCAAAAAGAAAACTCTAAGGAATATTACTTAGGCGATGCCCATTTTACATATAATCTTTTATTATACGTCAAGAGAAAATAGAATAAAATGTGTTTAAATCTCAATGAACTTAAACTTTTTTTCCAGATAAACCTTTAAAATTTATAGTAATCTCATAAAAGTTCAGTCGAGTAAATAGTGCATTGAATTGATTAGGCCAGTGAAAAAGTAATCTGATGTAAATGCTGAAATTTAAAATTCTAATGCTTTTATTAAAATGCTGAAATTAGATTTTCTACTTTTTAGAAACTAAAAATCATTTCTTAAAAATCTATATTGGTAATTGAGATTATCTATCGATAGTTTATATGAGTATACTTATAAACTGTCTAATAATTATTCACCGTAATAGATTTAAAAGTTAAGCATTAAAAAATTACAATATAAGAAATCAACTTTTTGTAGTCTATATAAACTTTAAAGTTCATGACATTTTTTTACATATATACCTTCTATTTATAATATTTTCTTCACTAATTTTGTGCGATACACAGGTTCAATAACTTGTACGTGTGTTTATATATATCTACAGTTTGGTTCGAAGTCTGGGAAAGTGGGAAAAAATTTACATACTCATACTTACTTTATTATTTTTTTATACATTTTACTCAATTTTCGGAGAATAAGAAAATAAAAAGAAAGAAATTTGTTTTATTAATTAATTTAAAATTTAAAATAATTATATATAATTGTTCATAAATATATTTATATATATATCCATTATTTCTTTTTTTTTCAACTCGAACACTCTCATACCTTCCTCATCCTAATGATATTTGCTCCATTATTGTAGCAGGTGACCTATTTTCAGTTGATCGTAAAGATAGGTAAGACATGCTAATTTCCGAGAATGAACAAAAAATAAAATGAAGGGGCCTATACGAAAAGTAATTAAAAGTTTGTGGAGGAACCTATAAAATGTGACAATAAGGTATCAGAAATGAAAATAAAATGAGAACTGAAGATATATATATATATATATATATATATAATAAAAAACCATCGACTGTCTGAGTCTTTGACAGACAACGTAAACCCTAGCCGACGTAAGTAAACTACCATTGATGCTGCACGCTTCTTCCTTCCTCTGGTTTGAGAGATCTGAAGTTGTCAATCTGTTGTTATCTGGTGCAGGTGAAGAAGAAGGGAGACAGGAGGAGAGATGGCGGCGTTGCCGGGGCAGTTGATCTGGGAGATTGTGAAGAAGAACAACTCTTTCCTTGTGAAGGAGTTCGGGAGAGGAACTGCCAGCGTTCAGTTCAGCAAGGAGCCCAACAATCTCTACAACCTCAACTCGTACAAGCACTCTGGTACGACTCGTTCCTGCTTGAGAAATGGCTAATGGGAATCTCGCAGTCATGGCAAATTGTTTTCCTTTGCATTGCAAGTATGTAAATTAGAGAGCTGTGACGAGTGTGCGGTGGATCTTTGCCTTAATGAATAGATTCCCTGCAATGCAATTGTGTTTGGTGTGTGCGATCAGTTCTCTTCGGAGCTGATAGAATATGAGGTAGAGAATTTGTTGTGCTCATTTCGTGTTTAGGCCGGTCTGATTGCCTGTTCCCGAATGAAAGCAAAGCTTGTTATATCATCTAATCTCAAAGTTAGTATTTTTTATGTATTGCATTCAGTAACACTCTGTAGCTCCATGGTTCTCTTGGTTCGGACTTTTGCTTTGATTTTCTCATGAATGGGGATCTTCCTGTTGGGATTTTGCAGGCTTGGCTAACCGTAAGACTGTCGCCATCCAACCTGAGGGGAAGGAGCAGGCGGTGTTACTCGCCACCACCAAGACCAAGAAGCAGAGCAAACCCGCGCAATTGCTTCACAAGTCTGTGATGAAAAAGGAGTTCTCCAGGATGGCCGAGGCTGTCGTCAACCAGGTAATGTCCTTCTCTTTGTTTTGGTTCGATGCTGTACTAGATTCATGCTCGATGTTGGTCTTCTAATTGTTGATTTTTGTTGCTTTGTTGATTGACGTATTTTGTTTGTCTCGTCTTTGAAAAATCAAGCAAGACGGACGATCCTTTCAACAATTTTTTTACTCTTGACATTCTTTATCATTTTTATGAGCAGCTGCTTCAGTGATGAGCCGTTAGCATGCAAGAAGAACCTCTTTGTGTGGTTTCTTCAATGAAATCTACTTGTTACGCTTGGCTTCTGAGATCCAACTTCGTAGCATTTAGTTTGCCAATCCACGATTTCTTTGTTGTATCAGTGCTTGACCAATCTGGGAAAGCTATTGGCTATTTATACGTGGCAGAAATACGGTTTGGATTGCTTAACTGTGTTATTCACATAATTTACATATTATCTTCCAAAAGGATTATATTGTCTGATTTTGTAGGATAGTTCTGCGCTTGCAAAATCATTTTCTTGCCGACCTTGAGCTGCTCTCTTTTCCTGAATTGCTGTTCTTTCTTCCCGAGTCTTAGCTATGAACTCTCTTTTACGAGCAATAAAAGTTCTGTTGTGGTGATATCATCTCCTTTTGTGCTTGTGGGCTATTCTCCTTTTCTGATGCTTACGCTTGGATTCTCTGCTTCAGGTGGGAGACAACTACTATCGGCCTGACCTCAAGAGCGCGGCCCTTGCAAGGTTGTCTGCTGTTCACAGGAGCCTCAAGGTTGCCAAGTCCGGAGTCAAGAAGAGGAACAGGCAAGCCCTCAAGGCCCGTGGCAGGAAGTGAAATTGATGAGCTCTGTTAGACGATTTCTCTCCCCCTTTTTGTTTCCTCTGGTTAGCTTGTTCTATGAATAGTAGAATACACTTTTTCCGCTTAATGAACCGTGTTCGAAAGAAGATGCTTCTATGGCATTGCTTTGTGAAATTGTGAGAGAGAGATTGGTTATGAATGATTTGTTATCCGCTTCTGCCCCTTTATGATTGATGCACTACATTTAGTTTATCTTTTTAATGAAGCCGCAGTATCCAAACCACAGATTGAACTAGTGTCCTCTTGACTTTGTCGGAGTATTAGCAAGTAGGATGACCCTTTCTCGCAACCTTTTGGGCCTGTGATGTGTAGATTGGTTGGCATCGTGGCTCGATGATGAAGACTAAAGTTCTCTAGTTGATGGCATATCCGTGTAGCATGTGATAATTCTTCGGTTTACTTGATTGGCTTAAGTCACGCAATGAAGTGCACGTTTTAATTTCAGGCTATTTTATTAACCAATAGATATATACACACACATGTAAATGTAGGCTTTATTTTTGTACTTGACCCATTCCTCCAACTACTTGTTCTCCAAGATGAAGCCACCTAATCATTATTCCATCAAGTTGTCCTGTCTTTTCTGTTGCCTGATTTTCTAGGAAATCACGGATTACGGGGGAAAAATTTGCATTTGACTAAGCTGGAATGTTCTCAAACAAAAATGTAAATGCCTCGGAATATTTATTCCATATGCCCACGGAAAATTATATGAATCTATGTGATACCACCAAATTGTCCGGTGGAGGGCCTTTAACAGGGATTGCTAAATTCATAAATCTCAAAAACGAACTTACTATTGATCAACATTAAGAAATTTATATATTTTAAGAAATATTATATACGCGATATCAGTTTAACCTAGTAATTCATTGTTAGTACTGTCGTTAAAAATAATAATTAAAAAAAAAAGAAGAAGAAAATGAAAAGTGAAACAAAATAAGTTCCCTCACATGAATACATACATTGCGCGGTTTATTGTATATACCAGAAACACGATAGAACACCGAACGTAACTTTGAAAAAGTCTAAAGTCAATACAAGTGACTTGCACAACTTCCAATTATTCCCTTCCCTCGTGTGTGTGTGTATGTACATATATATATATATATATATATATATAAGTATGTAGGAATGACGAAGGATCTTCCAAACTAATCCGGGAACAAGAAAACTCGCAGCAGCCATGTCCGTTAAGAAAACTCTTTCCCTCACCAGATTGGAGACCAAGAAAACCGCCATGGCCCCGATGAAAGTGAAGAAGACTCGGTCCCTCACCGGCAGCTCTGAGACCTCGGACAGTTCTCATGGCTCGAAGAAGCCGCGGAAGGACTCCAAGCAATGCTTTTCATTCATGAGGGAGATCACCATAGAGCCCGAAGGGGCGAGGTCCCTCGCGAAGGTAGACTCAGGGAAGCTGAAGGCCGAGATCGTGAGGTGGGCCAAGAGGGTAGTGTTGTATGCTCGCCAGGTCAGTGGCAGGATAGGACGGTCCATGACCATGAGTTCACGCACAGGGTCGAGCAACGAAAGTAGGCCATAACCATTGTTGAGGCTTAACATTGTTCTATTTCGATCATGGCCCAGTGTTGAAAGCTGGCTGCAGGAGATGAAGCCGAAGTCGACTGAACGGACAGAATAGAATTGATCGGACAAAGAAGAAGACGGATGTATGTGTATTGAAATGGGATTGAAGAGAGCAGCTCATTCCATTGAATGGTATTTATCGGCTTGGAGATGCTTCGTTGATTTTGTAAGATGTTACTCTGTAAATATTGTAAAGTTGCTGCAAATAAACATATAAAAAGGAAACAATCATTTGATTATCTATGTATTCGGCCTTATGTTGTGTTAATTTGAGTAGCCCTCGGCCCCTCGCTTTAATCCAACCAATACAGTTGTTCGCGCATGTAGATTTTACCATACGGCGTATGCAACCAAGACCTAGAGAAGTTGAAGTTGACGACTGGCCTATCGAATATCTGTTTTCCCCTATCCTCCAAAGTCCATCCTTTCCTGTTATGTCCGCCAGCATAGCTAGGCATATTGCAGCAGACATGAAGTTTTGATGTCTGCAACTTTTGTAGTGTCAAACACTAACATATCGAGTCACCTCGAGCTAGCAGGAGGATTGGATTAAGGATGCGTAACATCGAGCAACTCCAACAAGAAGTTGATGCTCAAGCTGTCTGATCTACCATATATAGTATATCTATACTCTGCCCTTACTTATCCACCTGCCATCGGACATGGACGCATAGCACAAAGGTTTTCAGGTGACTGCAACCGATAATCCAGCAGCCATGAGTCTTCAGATGACTGCAAGTTTGCAACCGATCTCTTTCCCGACACCCAGACAAGCACCTTTAGGCTTCATGGCAACCTCCAATGGATGCACGTCTTTCTTAAATTCAGTTGATCGGCTCTTTTACTCCGACAACAGGCACATACTGATATATTGTATTGTTCAAGAGTCAGGCACTCTCCGAGGTTGCTCGCCATCAGATTAGAGCCTGCCTTCAAACAATCAGCACGAGTCCGTATAAGTGCTTGGATACGAAGAGAAAGCATACTGCCTTGTTAGGAGAAGGGTCAAGGGATAAACAATCGAGCTTCATCGGGGATCAACCTTTCCCGAACTCCTCCTACTGCAAGCAAGCATAAAGGTGAAATGCAAAATCGAGCTACCAGCACGCGATAATAGGACGTCTTTGCTATCATGACAGAAGGTCGAAACGCAACGACAAGTCATGGTCTGACAGGGAGAAAACCAAGGCTTCCGGGTTTGTCGATCGGGATGGTCCTATGATGTTCCTTTTTCTTTTTTGCGCTTTAGTACACGCCACATAATATCGGAACAAAATTAACATTACAGAACGGGTGTTCTGTGAAAGGGCTGGCCTTTCTTGTAATCGGAAAATAATAATAACGGCTGACTAATGGGCCATTTATTTTAAAGCCCAAGAGCATGCACATGGGCTCACATGCACCCGGACCATGATAAATTCTTCCCCCTGAGACCTTCATCGCCATCATCATCAGGTCTTCCACGGCGAGCAGTTCGATTTTCCTTAGCGACGACGATCAAATCGAAAATTCATACCGATAAGCCCTCTTAGGTCCTCCGATCGATCGCCCTCCACCGTCACCCTTCGATCGCCAGCGATGGGGAACACGGAGAAGCTGCTGAACCAGATCATGGAGCTGAAGTTCACGTCCAAGTCGCTGCAGCGGCAGGCGAGGAAGTGCGAGAAGGAGGAGAAAGCGGAGAAGCTCAAGGTCAAGAAGGCCATCGAGAAGGGCAACATGGACGGCGCCCGCATCTATGCTGAGAACGCCATCAGGAAGCGCACCGAGCAGATGAACTACCTCCGCCTCTCCTCCCGCCTCGACGCGGTCGTCGCCCGCCTCGACACCCAGGCCAAGATGAGCACCATCAACAAGTCCATGGCCTCCATCGTCAAGTCGCTCGAGTCCTCGCTTAACACAGGTACATGAATCTCTCCCTCTCAGGGACAGCCGTCGCTCAAATTGCAGCCAAAAGTGTCTGATTTCGCAGCAAAAAGTTCCAATTTTGTGATGTTTCAATCCGAAAATTTCTGTGTATTGTCTTCTATTGCTGGAATTTTTTCATTTCGTTGGTTAGTGCCGTTATCGGCACTTCGAGTGAGCAATTGCGGAATTGAAAGTTGATTGCTTTGGACATTTTGGGTTCCGTGGTAGCTCTTGCTCTGAGTTGAAGCTAGACTTTGCCTTTGCATGATTTTGCAGCACAGTTTCAATTTTCAATCTGAAATCTCCTATGCTTGTCTTCTGTTGATGGAAATTTTTGCATCGTGTTCGGATAGTGCCGCTATCGGCACTTTGAATGAATTGCAGAATCGAAAGTTCATTACTTTGGACATTTTGGGTTCCATGGTAGCTCTTGCTCTGAGGTGAAGCTAGACTTTCTTTCAGTAAGCTCAGAGTGGAAATGTTTGCTTTTACATGACGAGTTTGAGAATTCAGCTTCCCCTAATTTTGATTTCGCTGTGCTATTTGTTGCAATAAGGCTACTAAGAAGAAACAACTCGGAGGTTGGTTGAAGGATTCTGAATTGCTTAGACGAGTAAAAATCAAACCTGCAATTTCAAATTGTTGATAGCTATGATCTTACTGGGGCCGACAAGATGTTTCATCTCAAATTAGTTTCAATTTTCCATTGAAATGGTTATGTTTCGGGATTTTATATGCCCTGCAAGATGGTTCATCCTGGCTGGAACTTTGATTGCCGATGCCGAGGTGGTCATTATCTTTGTAAAATGTGTTTCGCAATTCCAGAAATGTTGTCACTTACATCCAATTTCTCTTTCATTTGATCTTCCATTTTGATTTCCTGTATTTGTTTCCAGCTGCTGGATGCTCTGCTCTGTAATTTATCCATATGTCCTGTTTCAGGTAATATGCAGAAGATGTCGGAGACTATGGACCAGTTCGAGAAGCAGTTCGTGAACATGGAGGTCCAGGCCGAGTTCATGGAGAGCGCGATGAAGGGCTCCACCTCTCTGTCCACTCCTGAGGGAGAGGTGAACAGCCTGATGCAGCAAGTTGCAGATGATTATGGGTTGGAGGTCTCAGTGGGTCTACCCCAGGCTTCTGCTCATGCGATTCCCACCAAGTCATCAGAGAAGGTGGACGAGGACGATCTCTCCAGAAGGCTCGAGGAGCTGAAGTCCAAGGGGTGAACTAATCATATGCGCTGCTTGGAATTTGCATTACACGCTGCGGATAGCTCAGTGTGTAGGACGAAGCTGGAGCGTGCTTACGAAGTCTTCTGTTTGGTGTATCTTACTCAGTTTTAATTCAATATCCGACTATTTGCATAGAATCCGTGTGTTATTATATGGGCCATACTGTGATATGACTAAGACACTCAATGCAACTTTTCCTAGTTTAGTATTGTCTTACTTTGTCCAAAATTTTCTGATATATTCGGGATATGGCAGGGAGCGAAAAGCTCTCTACGTCGTTTCTATGGAATGGATCATAAGATCCACATAAACCGGTAGATGTAATAGGTATGCCAAATGAACACGCCTGCTGTGCCGACTTTGTATTTAATGAGTCATTTCATTTTGGTTGGATTTTTGTGGATGTAAGTTCTGCTGGACATGAAGATGCCTAGCTGATATAGTGTCGAGAGAGCGAATGAATTCTAACAGCAATGAGCTGCTACTGAATAAATTAAATCGATGCGTCCTCCTCCATAAGCTACCGGGATGCTATATCGAGTCCGCTTTCCGGAAGCGGTCGGCACATCAAAGTGGACTCGAGATAGGGATTAGTGGTTGTAATAAAAGAAATCTGAAGTTAGGAGTCAAAAACAGAAACGAATATTTAAAAATGGAAAGTATTCGGAAGTATTCTTAACCTATTTGAGCACGTGAAAATTAGCCGGCAATTTTGGTATGCAAAGCAAGCAGAAGTCAAGTCACAATTTCCCCAGTGTCCCCTTAAAAGTCAGAAATTATTTCCAACACGTGGGCATTGTTATTTCAACAGGTGGGGTCCTCCGGTGGTTATACTTAGGGAATTTGCATATTGGTACGACCACCCAGTTGCTATGCATCCGACAAACAGAATCAAATTGCCTAATATGCTCCTTAATTTAATTCAATGTCGAATTTTCCAAATAAAAAAGATGAACATGAACTGATTGCGGACCACAAGTTGTCTTAATCTATGTCGCGTTGGCGCCTTAATTGCATCATATATTCCGTGCCTACCAAGCTCTTTTTTATAGCATGGGATATAATCTTTGATAGTATAAAACAAATATAACATAATAAAAGAGCATGATGGATACCCTTTCGTTTAATGAAATTTAACTATGACTCTTTCATTGGCTTTGAATTCATTTCTTATGCGTCATGATCAACGTGGCCCTCTCCTGAAGGTCCATAAAAGATTTCGTCCAGACGGTTTATACCTCAATCATATTGGCAGAACGTTCAATTTTGAAAAAAAACAAAAAACAAAAATCAGCCAAGTTGACCATGCCCAAGGGCCAAGATATTGATGCCAAGCACAGTGCATCAAGCCCCGTGACTATGTTCAAGCGCTCCATTTAAACATTAAGTATCAAGCGTTTCACTTGAACATCACGAGTTCGAACCTCACCGAGAACGTATAACTCGTCACTATGTGAATGTATTATGAGATGGCGGTGGCTGGCCCATAATGTTTGATCCAGTGGGCCTTGAACTTAATTCACTAGTGTGTTGGTGATACTGCGGTGACCAAGTTGAGCTAAAGTCTCAGCGAGTTATGGCGAAAGGAACATTTCGTGGCTTTTAGGTTCCCTTAGTTGGGACAGCTACAGCAAGCTAATAACTCGACCCAGTCTTTTATTCAGAAAAAAAAAGGGTTCTTCGTATTACTTATTCGTACAAATATACTGATATACATATATATGTGTGTGGTGTGTATATATTCATCCCCGCGGTCTTTCCATATTCTCGTTCGGCTCCAATTGTTTTTACCTTTTCCCTCCTCGTCATCCTCTTTTTCTGCAGCTCTGCAACTTCCCAAGCTTCCACCCACCCAAGTGATATATTTCCCTCTTCTTGGCTCATCTCACTCTTCAAGGCCATACCTTTCCATCGGATATGGGCATCTTGAGCTGGGTCACTCTCTCCCTGATACTCGGCATGCGGTGCTTCACCTCGTCGGATGCTTCCTTCAGCTCGGATGGGCTCCCGGGAACGGGCAAGAAGTTTCTTGATCTCGCGAAAAGGAAGGAGCTTGCTGATTGGATGGTCGGAATCAGGAGGAAGATACACGAGAACCCGGAGCTGGGGTACGAGGAATTCGAGACCAGTAAACTGATCAGAGCCGAGTTAGACAAAATGGGGATTGCTTACAAGCACCCAGTTGGAGTCACTGGGGTTGTCGGGTTCATTGGGACCATTAAGCCCCCCTTTGTTGCCCTGAGGGCTGATATGGATGCTCTTCCCATGCAGGTCCCATTTGGAATTGTTTTGACTTCTTGCTTCTTTTCAAAGATCTGGAGTTTGCTTCGTTTCATTTGATTCTTTTGTCTTCCCTTGCGGACCGGAAATCGGATTTTTGCAAAGAGGTGTCTTCTGCCGAGTTTTACTGAAAATTGACGATGATTGTGCAGGAAATGGTGGAATGGGAATATAAGAGTAAGGTTGCAGGGAAGATGCATGCGTGTGGTCATGATGCTCATGTTGCTATGCTTCTCGGTGCCGCGAAGATTCTCCAACAACATCGAAGTGAAATTCAAGTCGGTCTTTCCTACTTCTATTTCTTTTCCCATAAGTTTGTGTGTAGTCTGCCAGGACCAACTCTGAATAGGATGTGTTTTCAATTCTCCTGTTTGTGATATCTAGATTTGTGAATGAGTTTCGATGACTATCTTTCTCATTTTGATTCACTGGAGAAGAATCCTGGAAATTCTTGTATTCCGACTCCTCACATTTGCCATTTTTGAACCTTGGTTGTTCTTGTCTGAGCAATGGCTTGTTCTGCAATTTGATACTTCCCAAATGCTCTTAGAAACTGTTTAGATTCGGTAACCATGTTGAACTATTCCTGCATCCCTGGAATGTCAAATTCAAGGAAAACATCATTAATTAGTCCTACAACCTACGAAGATGAAAACACGAGGAAAATATGGAAGAGAACACATTGGAGCATGCTTCACAATAAGTTTTGGATTGTAAATTGCCAAGTGAAGTGCTGCATAACAAATTTATTCATCATTGTCTTCAATTTCGCCAAAAGAGCTCTACATCGTTCATATTACCAGAACCTGATTAACAGGCCTCTACCCCTTTGTGAACTTGGACTTGTTCTTACTTTCTCCTATAACCACAATTATGATGTTCTAACAATTTTTTTCATTCTATGCAGGGCACAATAGTTTTAGTTTTCCAACCAGCTGAGGAAGGAGGTGGAGGGGCGAAGAAAATGTTAGATGAGGGAGCTCTTGAGAATGTGGAAGCTATTTTCGGGATTCATGTGGCTCCTCATATTACTGTCGGAGAAGTTGCTTCAAGGTCTGGCCCGCTATTAGCTGGGAGTGGCTTCTTCGAGGCTGTGATAAGTGGCAGAGGAGGCCATGCTGCAATTCCTCAGCACACGATAGATCCTGTAGTGGCCGCCTCAAGTGTAGTCATTAGCTTGCAGCATCTCATTTCTCGTGAAGCTGACCCACTGGACTCGCAGGTCTCTGTCTCTATCCTTCTCTTAGACCTGCTTTTGGAAGAATAAAGAAGTCCAGAAATGTGGATACTGATTCTGTTTGCTCTGGAAAAATTGGTTCACACTTTCCAGTTTTTACATTATCATCTACTTGAAAAGCCGAGAAAATAAGAAAATTTGTTTAGGTATTGGTTCAAGGCATTCAATGACACATAACAATCTTGTGGGTACTATCTAACGTGATTTTGTGTCCCTTATATTCTATTTTTTGAATTAAAGAGATTTGAAAATTAGGAGTAGTTCCTTGGTATTCTGAAGCCAAACAGAGCTATGCATGTCGTTTAATGGAATTGATGCAGACTAAAATTGGAGGGGAAAAGCCGACCTATCTCAAACTTGATTAGTTGGAGCTCATTGGGCTAGTATCACTAGGGTACACACCAAAAAGAAAAATGATGGGAAAAAGATTTAATGGAGAAATGAACTGACAGAGAGTTGATGTCTGACTGTGAACTGTGAATTCAACCATGATAGTCTTGATTCGTCTTCTAAAAGAATTTGCTCATCATATGAATTCAAGATGATGTATATTTCTTACAGTCTTGAACATCTATGAGTTCTGTTGATCTTTCTGTTCTATTTCAGGTGGTCACAGTTGCCAAATTTCAAGCAGGTGGAGCATTTAATGTCATCCCAGACTCAGTAACAATAGGTGGGACGTTCCGTGCATTTTCGGGAAACAGCTTGATACAACTGAAGGAGAGGATCAAGGAGGTACAGATTCTTAAATAACCTAGTCACATACATGTTCTCGACTAGTCTTTGAAGAGAAAGGCGCTGTTGCCTTATCTCAGTTATCGTGTGTCAGTCAGAGGAAGAATTCAAACCTGATTTATTAATAAAAGAATGTTCCTTTTGGTCTGGGTAAATCATCACCATTGATTAAACTTGGTCCTATATTGATTGTTTTAGGAGCCCATCAATCTAGGACTCTGATAATCTTGGTCTTATAGGATTCTCTTAGGCAGCGCTAATGCCATAGTTTACCTAGTTCAAGACTAAGATTGAATGCAGGCATTCTCATTACCAACATTCGTTCATCCTCTGAGCAGGTCATAGTCCGACAAGCAGCAGTTCAACGGTGCAATGCCACAGTTGATTTCCTGACAGACGAGAAACCCTTGTTCCCCCCGACCGTGAACAATCCTGACTTGCACCCATTCTTCCAAAGAGCTGCAGATGATGTCCTCGGCACTGGTAAGGTCCATGATATGCAGCCTCTGATGGGTTCAGAGGACTTCTCTTTCTACCAGGATGCAGTGCCAGGATACTTTTTTTTCCTCGGGATGGTCCCTGAGTCATCACAAGGGAATCTCGAGACCGTGCACTCTCAGTATTTTCAGGTCAATGAGGATGTTCTCCCTTATGGTGCTGCTCTTCATGCTTCTCTGGCCACTAGGTTTATTCTCGAACATCAGAAGGGGAAGAGTGATTCTTTGACAGGGGGAAGGCATCGCGATGAATTGTAAGATGGACGTTTTTCACGTTAACCCGCGGAATTGATTTCTCTCCGGCACACTTCACCTGACATGATTTTAACAGTAACATGAACTGATGAACCGCTCATGGAACGCTTGCTTGAATATAATTATTTGTTCGCTCGGGCAAGCTCATCAGGAAAACAGTCGTAAATGCTTTCAAAATAAGGGTCTTTTAACATGACCCGACAATCATTGTACCAGCAGGCAGCGGATGTAAGACGACATTATATGCTATCAAGGTGAAATTCTCCTGATTTTTCTGTTGTTTGTCGAGCTAATTCTGGCTCTCTTCTGACTTCAATTTCATTATGATCACACGCTTTCTTTACATGGAATATTGATCTAATTAGTACAAATGAAACGAATTCATCTTGGAAGCAAGAACGTTAAGAGACATCAGTGACCGCAGTTACAGATTCTGTCAAGAGCAAGGGCACATAACTGTAGAGCTTCAACCCGGATTTGCCTCTCAATTTCACATTATATGTTCCAATGGTACAACGGTATAAGATGTAACATTGCTACTACTAAATCAAGATCCTATGTCCGTAAATAATGTCCTAGACATCTATAATCCTCGTGCTCTCATGTATAGAACAACCTGTCAATATTTCGGCAGCAGGGGAAAGACTGAAAGGATCAATCAGAAGAAAACAAAATCTGGTCGTAACATTCTCAATGAATCCCGAAGACCCGGGATGCTAAAGCCAGTAAGGGCTCCAGAGCGCTTGGGGCAAATTTTCTTGCAAAGAGGAAACAGCGCGTTGTTGGCTGATCATTGTAAGTGCAGTTTGTGCCCTCTATGATCTTTTTGAAGAACCGCTCAGACACATCATTCTTTCCAAATGTGGCGGGGTGGGCGCCACCCCTGGACCAGTCGACCCAGGTGAGGGTCCTGTTAGCCATTAGACGCGGGAAGTTGATTGATAGCATTGTTGGGAAGTAGTGCTCATCAACATAACATGCCGGCCGGCAGAACTTCTTAAACTTGGGGTAGTATTTCGAGTCCTGGATTATCGCGACTGCAAGCTCGCGGTTCACCTCGAACCATTGGGCACCTTTCCGCCACTCAGTGAGGTTGACTTCAGGTGCCATGTTCGGGTTGTAGCGCCCTCGACCGTAGGGCCCATTCTCGTCGAATGAGCCCATGAAGCTATACCTTGAATGTGAGATGTAGCTGTAGGCCGTGGTAAAGTTCTGAACAGGGATGCACGATTCAGACAGGAGGATGAACCTTTCATTTGATAGGTCAAGAAGTGCATTTGCTAGGAGCCTTCTCTCGGCATCACACATGCTCATCATTCCCCATTCAGCCACCTGCATAAATAGGAAAACCAACCAAACATCAAATTCATCACTGATAATTACTTTTCAGTTACATGGTCGTAAACGTGTAAACGACAGAGGCGCAAATCTTAGACTACTTCCACATTAAAGCATATTATTCACCAAGAAGTCAAGTAGAATTAATCGGGAGGCAGATGCGGATGTGAATTTCAAACCTACATGTAAAATTTTGAAGGATCATGATCAACTCATAGGTATTATTAATATTCAACAATGGTTGCTGGGCAATCTAAGTGGTCCATCAGGCATAACATTGGGCCAATACTTTTTTCGAAAGAAAGAGATATATCACCATGATCAAATAACTTGAAACATCCTAGAATCAGGCCCTTACATGTTAAAATAAGAACATAAGCTTCCCATATCTCAAAACCATAGCTAAATAAGAATTGATCACTGAAACAGGTAGAACAGTGAATAAAAGAAAAAAAATGTGTCACCAAGTCAATCATTCCTTCATTTCTTGCTTCATTGACCCATTTAATCTGAATGCAAGAGTTACAAGTGCTGATGATGACTAAGCAAATTGATCCCCATACTATGGGGAATCAAAGATTCAACTAAGGCATGAAGCGGCTTTTCATGAAGCAATTTCCAGATCTTAAACAACCAAAAGCAAAATTCAACAAAATTGCATCCAGCAGATATCCATTTCGAAAGATCTATCCATGCATAGCAGTTATTCAATCAGGCAACCATATCATGTCAAGAAAGCACGCAAAGCAAAACATATAGAAAGTTCACAATTACAAAGTCATCGATGACATTTAGCAATCAAAAAGGGCCACGAGGGGGGAAAAAGGACCAAATGAACCAGGTGACAAGTAAAAGTGGAGAACGAGCTATACCTTACTAGGGATTTGTCTCTTGTAAAACACCGAAGTGGGTGGATTATCAGCAACATAAGAAGGCAATGAATGCATATAAATTGAGTAAAGCCCTTCATTCCCCTTGAAGAACCTCTCCCACAGGGGTGCGAATGGCAAGGGACCCTTCGTCAGGAACATAAAGGCAATCTTCGGGACTCTTCTGTAAGGGTAAGTCTTAATTTGAGGAACAAAAGAAGCTCGCCAGAAGAGCTCTACATCGTTCATATTATGCATCAGATTCTTCGAAGGCCTAATCCAACTCTCGATTCCGCTTGGCTCTTCCAACCACACTATAGTGTTGGATCCTTGAACTGGAGGCATACCGTTTTGGTTCTGGGCTCCAAAATATCGCAGTGTGTTCATGGAAATGATCGAGAACCCGAGACCCAGAACAAGAAACAGCAGCAGGTAATGGAGGAATCTCCATGGGACAACCTTGCCATTCCTATTTCCGGCTCCGGGGTCCTTCCCTTCCTCCAAAGCCACTAATCTTAACTGCATTTTTCAGCTCAAACGGCCCAAAATCGCTGATGATTGAGCGAATTGAGCAGAGAAAATCAAGTATCTCCCACCAGAAACTGACTGATCACAGTTTTTTTCACAGAAAACTACTATCTTTCCCCTTTCTCTCTCTCTCTCTCTAAAATAAACTCATCATGAATCTGATGAGCTTAAAAAACCCCCAATATCTGCAACCCACGAGCTTGTACTCCTCAGTAAAAACGGAAAGCACCATAAATGAAGCCTTAATATCAAACCCAATCAAAGACTTGGCATAAATAGGGGGACACGCAACATGTCGAGGAGAGAGAAAAGGCTGAAAACGATCATACGATACCAGACTTAGGATACCATATGGAGTGTCCGTAGATCGAAGGTTTCCAAGATATGGGGCTGGTGGGTATGCGAGCAATCGATCAGATTCGGCGCTTCCTCAACCCAATCGGATCCAATCAAGAAGCTTCCCCACTTCTGGGTCTTCTTCCTCGTGACGTGTCGGGAGTAAAGTTTGAAACTTTGGCGAGTTTGAAATCGAATGGAGGCTGAGGGAGAGACGGGTTGGCAGAACTGAGCTGAAGGAACAGGGAACAGTTCGGCAGTATAGTATCCGACAGCGAGAAGAGGGGAGCCAATCTCGGACCTGTTCTTTTGGGATCTTCTGATTTGTTGTCTACAACCTGAAGTCTGAAGAAGCCTCTGGGGATTCTTTGCCGGTCTTAACGGAAAATGCTATACATTCGTTCATGTGTTTATAGAAAACGACTTTTCCAATTTCAATTTTCCTTGAGAATTGACTTTTCCAATTGTTGAAATCTCATGTTGAAGTATTTGATTTTTTTTTAGCATCGCTAATTTCTCTTCCGCGTAGTCGGGCATTAATATCAACATCACCTCGGGGATCCAGCAAAAGAGAACTCTTATTATTATTATTATTTTGGTAAACTCGAAAGTATTATTAGGACTTAAGTTACGCAACATAGGAGGTCACAATTCTTGGCGACTCAAGCCCCAATATATCTCCATTAAAAACAGAAAAAGAACTAGAAGGAACAGTAAATAAAGTAGCTAAGTCATTCAACAGAGCTCCTCCTAAATGAGCTAATGCATCAACAGACTTATTTGCCTCCCGACATATATGTTGCGAGAAGATAACCTCCAACTATTGACTCAGCATCCGTCACGAATTAAGGGGTCAAGGACAATATTCAAACAATTCTCCCCCCAAACCCATTCAAGAATAGTTCTAGCATCAAGTTCAACATGGGGTTTCTGAATATTGCAGTTTATTGCTAACTTGCGGCCTCGTCGGAGAGCTTTCAGCTCCGCCACAACACTAGTGGTTATGCATAGGTTCATATGGAAATCTTGGAACCATGAACCATTGGAGTCCCAATTACTCCTTCAGCTCCCGCAACACCCGGGTTCCCCGAAAAAACCCATCATTATTCAGTTTGTAGAACCCATATGGGGTGCAATATAACGAACCAAAATCTTTCCAAGAAATTGAGATAGCTTTGTCAAACTACAGGCAAAGAATTCTGCAGCGGGATGTATCGTATGTTCTACTAGACAACCATGAAGGGGCTTCTGAGAGAATAGGAAGGAGTTCTATTCTTCCATTGTAAAGAGATTAGAGGAATTTGGCTGAAACCTCAACTTGAGGTTTAAGATGAATTGTATTGAATTATATAGAGCTGTACATGACATGTTTGAGGAAAGAAATAAAAGAAATAAATGCAGAATAATTACATAGCAACTATACTAGGAAAGCTAGGATTTTAGATCACTATTTCCTCTATTACTCCCCCGCAAGCTTAACGGGGAGTCCTCCACGTGAAGCTTGGATCGAAGAGTCAAGAAGTGTGCAGAAGATAGCCCCTTGGTAAAACCGTCAACAAGCTGATCATCAGAACTGATAAATTGAATCTGAAGCTGTCCTCGCATAAAACACTCTCGAACAAAGTGATAATCTATCTCAATATGCTTTGTTCGAGCATGAAAGACAGGATTCGCCGTGAGGTAAATAGCAGATATGTTATCACGCCAAAGCGTAGGAGCTGAGTGCTGGGAAAAACCCAACTCTTGAAGTAGCGATTGAAGCCAAATGATCTCTGCAGTAACATTCGCCTGACTTTTGTATTCGGACTCGGTACTGGAACGAGCTACCGTGCGTTGTTTCTTCGAGCTCCAAGATATTGGATTAGCCCCAAGAAAAATAATGAAACCACTAACAGATCGTCGATCATCAGGATTCCCAGCCCAGTCAGCATCAGAATAACCATGAAGTGCAGAAATGGAGCCCGGGCGAAGATGAAGCCCATAAGTGATAGTGCCTTTAAGGTACCTTAGAATTCGCTTGACTGCAAGCCAGTGAGTCACTGAGGGTTTATGCATGAATTGGCAGACTTGATTAACAGCATAAACAATGTCTGGTTTAGTGAGAGACAGATATTGCAGACTTCCAACGATACTGCGGTAGAGAGAAGGATCCTCAAATGAATGACCATCATGAAGAGACAGTCGAGAGCCAGCAGCAACCGGTGAACTAATGGGTTTGCAATCAAGCATGGATGTCCGAACAAGGAGATCATGAATATACTTGGACTGCGTAAGGTATAATCCAATAGAATCGGACTTGGCTTCCATGCCCAAGAAGAAATGAAGTGGACCGAGATCCTTCATAGCAAATTCTTTGTGCAGTGCCACCAATACTGACTGAAATGGAGCGCCTGGAGTCCCAGTTAAGATGATGTCGTCAACGTAAACCAGGAGAAATATAGCATAAGTAGAATGCTGTAGAATGAAGAGAGAAGAGTCTGCCTTTGAGTCACGAAAACCAAGTTTAAAAAGAAAGGTGCTCAAACGTTGAAACCATGCACGTGGAGCTTGCTTGAGGCCATAAAGAGAGCACTTGAGACGACATACGTGATGAGGCCAAGAGGGGTCAATGAACCCAGGAGGTTGTGACATATAAACCTCTTCAGAAAGGTACCCATGAAGAAATGCATTCTTCATAACAAGCTGTCGAACAGGCCACTGCAAAGAGACGGCAATGGAAAGAATAGTACGAATGGTGACAGGTTTGATGACCGGATTGAAAGTTTCCTCGTAATCCACACCTTCTCTCTGATTGAAACCCTTAGCTACCAAGCGTGCTTTGTAGCGGTCGATCGTTCCATCAGCCTTTTGTTTGATCCGATATACCCACTTGCAGCCAACAATATTCTGAGTGAGTGTCGGTGGAACTAAATCCCAAGTGTCATTCTGAAGTAAGGCTTGATACTCCTCTTGCATGGCAGCACACCATTGAGAGTGCTTGCGTGCCTGAACAAAGGAACGTGGTTCCTGCAAAGTAGTAGAGACAGAAAAGGCTGCAGGATGTCGTGAGATAACAAAGCGTGGAGGAGGAAGGGAGCCATCTTTAGCCCGTGTCACCATCTGATGTGTGTTCTGAGGAGCGGGTGGTGCTAGTTCCACGGGGCTAACGGAAGCGTAAAAAGGAACAGAAATTCAAAATTTCTTACCCGTGAAACTAATTCCAAGACCTACTAGAAGAGTAAGAGTAAATAAAAGCGTACCTGGAATATTTAAAGTTGTCGACCGAGCGTCCCACGCGTGACGCCTCTACTGGTATCCACACCGACTTTGTCGACGAGTTTTCGAGATCGGCGGTGCTAGCGACCAACACTCGAAAGAAACACCCCGATGCGACACCCGAAATTTATTAGACTAGTAGGATTAATTCAAATTGAACAATTCAACTTGAATTTCCTTACACTTATACACGTACACCCATATACATGTATATATATCTCTTATATCTAAACATGCATGCTGCCCCTTTTATAAGCAATATGGGGAAGACAAATTCAAAGCCCCACCGATGTGGGATTAAGGAGAATCAAGGCTCCAAGTGACATGTGTAAGTCTAGGTGACATCATTTAATTAGTCCATGTGTATAGCTAAGTGTTATCATACAATTGGCCCATGTTTCTTTCTATAATTGGCTCCAAGTGGTTCCATAAAAATAACCACTTAGCACACCATTAAATCTAATAAATCGGGTCTAATTAATCGGCAAATTTAATCTCATTAAATATCCGATTAATCGGTCGCACCATAAATCATCTAATCTTTATTAGACAATTTTGTTGTTTCAAAATATCTCGTCAAGTTAGTCGTAGTGTGTGACCCTGTAGGTTCCCAATTACGTTGATAGTAATATCGAAATCTCTATTTTAATATTACAAACAGTGAGCGGCATCTAGCAATGCATCACTGTTACTCAAGTAATCGGAAAGTCAATTTCTCGACGAACCTCGTGACCTATATTACCGTGTAATATAATCCATTGTCCTCTATATCTCTATTGAGCCCAAGGCATGGTCGATGACATCCTTGTATGGCTTAATATCTCTCTTTCTTGATTTACCGGGTAAGTCTATCAGAGCAAATGAGCTCGATATCATTATATCGACTCATTTGGGTATGCATACACTTTTAGACTTAACCACCAAGTGGCCGTGAGATATCGCTCCCGTTTCGTAGGAGGGACAAATCCTATCTTGGTCACTCACATTCTTTTCCATGCTTTGTGGCATACCCAATAACTATCTTTATAACCAACCAGTTACGGTGGCGTTTGACAGTATCAAAATATACGACATTACACGTAGGAATCCATGGTGACCTCAAGTCAAAGGACCATTACACTATAGTCACTTTGAGATATGCTAATGACAGTCACGTAACAACCCATGTAGCAATCTCATGGCGGGTCAGTCCAATACACATTACTCTTAATGTATACATGTGGTGTGATTTGATATCTCCATATCCATGACCTATGAGATTTGGTCATCAATCAACACTCACACTAGTCTAACCGTATTACCGTTGTCCTAATTAACGATAATACTTTGACTATGGACATTTAGGAATAATGTTCAGTAATTATAGGATCTCACAATCAAGTCACACTTGATGCCTATTGAACCTACTATTCCAAGGACATTATTGTGTAAAATCATATTTAGCGCAATCTACACAATAACAGATATGCCTCGTTTTATAATGAAATAGATATCATATTACAAAACTGATTATAGATTGCCTCTAGGGCATACACCAATTCCCAACAATCTCCCACTTGCACTAGAGCCAATCTGGCACATGTCTTATGCCAATAGATCTAGTGTGAGCCTCGTGCTTGCGCTGCACAAGAGGCTTCGTAAGTGGATCTGCGAGATTCTCATCTGTTGGTATTCTGCATATCTTCACATCTCCTCTGTCGATGATCTCGCGAATGAGATGGAAGCGCCTGAGTATATGTTTGGATCGCTGGTGAGACCTGGGTTCCTTAGCTTGCGCAATGGCTCCATTGTTGTCACAATAGAGATCCACTGGGTCTGCGATGCTAGGAACCACAACAAGTTCTGTCACGAACTTCTTGATCCAAACGGCCTCTTTTGCAGCGTTAGAGGCAGCAATATACTCGGCCTCTGTGGTAGAATCGGCTACTGTCTCCTGTTTGGAACTCTTCCAACTCACAGCACCTCCATTCAGGCAGAACACATACCTTGACTGCGATCTACTGTCGTCCTTATCGGTCTGGAAGCTAGCATCGGTGTAACCTCTTACAACGAGCTCTTCTTCGCCTCCATATACCAAAAACATCTCCTTAGTCCTTCGTAAGTACTTAAGGATGTTCTTTACTGCAATCCAGTGTCTTTCACCTGGATCTGATTGGTATCGACTCGTCGTACTCAAAGCATACGAGACATCTGATCGAGTGCATAACATAGCATACATGATGGATCCAATAGCTGACGCATATGGAATCCTATTCATGCGGTCCCTCTCCTCTCGAGTAGAAGGACTCTGAGCCTTCGAAAGGCTTATGCCATGTAACATAGGCAGCGACCCTTTCTTAGAATCATGCATGCTAAAACGCCGAAGCACTTTATCTATGTATGCACTCTGACTTAGGCCAAGCAGTCTCCTGGATCTATCTCTATAGATCTTGATACCTAGCACATAGGTAGCTTCGCCTAAGTCCTTCATAGAGAAACACCTTCCCAACCAAGTCTTCACAGACTGTAAGGAAGGAATGTCATTTCCGATCAGAAGTATGTCGTCTACATACAACACCAAGAAGATCACTACGCTCCCACTAACCTTCTTGTAAACACAGGGTTCATCTTCATTCTTAATGAAACCAAACTCTTTGATTGCATCATCAAAACGAAGATTCCAGCTCCTGGAAGCTTGCTTCAGCCCATAAATAGACCGTTGTAGCTTACAAACCTTTCCGGTACTATGTGGATCGACAAAACCCTCAGGTTGTGTCATATACACATCCTCGAGGAGCTTCCCGTTCAGGAAAGCAGTTTTGACATCCATTTGCCAGATCTCATAATCATAATAAGCTGCAATTGCAAGCAAGATCCTTATGGATTTAAGCATAGCCACCGGGGAAAAAGTTTCGTCATAGTTAACACCATGAACTTGTTTGAAACCTTTTGCCACAAGTCGGCCCTTAAAGGTAATCACATTACCGTCCATATCAGTCTTCTTCTTGAAGACCCACTTACACCCAATGGGTTTTGCCCATTCAGGTGGATCAACCAAAGTCCATACTTGGTTAGTGTACATGGACTCCATCTCAGATCTCATGGCCTCCAGCCATTTCTCAGAGTCAGGGCCTATTACGGCTTCCGCATAGGTTGTAGGCTCATCATTATCTATGAGCAATACGTCATTGTCTTGAGTCACGAGAAATCCATATCTCTCGGGCTCATGACGTATCCTACTAGACCAACGAGGCTCCCGTGTCACCTGTGTAGAAGATTGTGCCACAACAACTTGTGGTACTTGTTCTGCAACATCGCCCGTCGATTGGTCAATGTCATTTTGTGGTAGAACTTCCCCAAGTTCTAATTTCCTCCCACTAGTTCCTTTGAAGAGAAACTCTTTCTCAAGGAATACCGCAGTTCGAGCGACAAACACTTTGCCCTCGATGGGATTATAGAAATAGTATCCTCGAGTTTCCTTAGGATACCCCACAAAGTAACATTTGTCCGATTTAGGGCCAAGCTTATCCGAAGACAATCTCTTCACATAAGCTTCGCAACCCCATATTTTTAGAAAAGACATCTTGGGACGCTTCCCATACCACATCTCATATGGTGTCCTTTCAACTGATTTCGACGGAGCATTGTTTAATATGAGAGCAGCTGTCTGTAGAGCATATCCCCAGAAGGAGTCAGGTAAGTTTGCATGACTCATCAAAGATCGAACCATATCTAATAAAGTTCGATTCCTCCTCTCAGCTACACCATTCCACTGTGGTGTTCCAGGTGGAGTCAGTTGAGATAAAATCCCACACTGTTTAAGATAGTCAGCAAACTCATAGCTCAAATATTCACCTCCTCGATCTGATCGAAGAACTTTAATGCTCTTACCCAACTGATTCTCCACTTCATTCTTAAATTCTTTGAACTTTTCAAAGGATTCAGATTTGTGTTTCATCAAATACACATATCCAAATCTACTGAAATCATCAGTAAATGTAATGAAGTAGAGATACCCACCTCTAGCAAGCTTGTTCACTGGTCCACATACATCAGTATGTATGAGAGCCAGATGATCACTAGCTCGCTCACCTTTTCCGGTAAAAGGGGCCTTAGTCATTTTCCCCATTAAGCAAGGTTCGCATGTCTCGATCGATTCTAAATCAAACGAGTCCAGTAATCCATCCTTATGGAGTCTAGAGATGCGATTCTCGCTAATATGGCCTAAACGACAATGCCAGAGGTAAGTCGGGTTCGAATCATTAGATTTGAGCCGTTTGGTTTCCACATTATAAATAGGCGTATCTAGATCAAGAACATACAGACCATTACTTAAATGTGCACTGCCATAATATACATCATTCATGTACATAGAACAACACTTGTTCTTGATAGTGAAACAAAATCCCTTCTTGTCCAAACAAGAAACAGATATTATGTTTCTACTAATAGCAGGTACATAATAACAGTCGTTAAGATCTAATACTAGCCCAGTAGGCAAAACTAAGTGATAAGTCCCTACAGTTAATGTAGCAACTCTTGCTCCATTTCCAACTCGTAGGTCCACCTCGCCCTTTGCCAACGATCTACTGTTCTTTAGGTCCTGCATATTTCCACAAATATGAGCACCACACCCGGTATCTAATACCCAAGATGTAGAAGTAGTAGATACATTGATCTCTATAACATGGATACCTGAAGTAGAAGTCTCACTTCCCTTCTTCTTCTTCAACTCCTCTAGGTATACCTTACAATTCCGCTTCCAATGTCCAGTGTTGCCACAATGGAAGCAGTAATCATTCTTTGCCACCTTGGCTTTAGGCTTCAACGCACCCAAGTCATACTTGGATGCACCTTTAGCCCTCTGGCCTTTACTCTTGCCCTTGCCCTTTCTTTTGGTCCCCTGGACCATTAGAACAGACGTCCCCTTACTGATATCATGCTCAGCTGTTCTCAACATGTTAAGCAGTTCAGGCAATGGTTTATTGTAGTCATTCATATTATAGCTCATGATGAACTGACTATAACTGCTGGGCAGCGACTGTAGGACTAAATCTGTGGCCAACTCTTGACCCAGAGGAAATCCCAGTCTTCCCAGAGTCTCGACGTACCCAATCATCTTGAGTACATGAAGACCCACCGGGCTACCCTCAGTCAACCTTGCCTGAAAAAGTGCTTTAGAGATCTCGAATCTCTCATGTCGGGCCTGCTCTTGATAGAGCTGCCTGAGATGCACGATCATATCGTACGCCTTCATGTTCTCATGTTGCTTCTGAAGCTCCGAGTCCATGGTGACTAACATGAGACATCCGACGTTTACGGCATCATCATGATGCTTACTATAAGCATCTTTCTCAGCTTGGGGGGCATCGTCAGGTGGTGGCGCAAGAAGAGGTTGCTCTAAGACATATAGTTTCTTTTCTTGGGTGAGAACAATTCTCAAGTTTCGATACCAACCAAGGAAATTATTCCCTGACAGTTTGTCCTTATCAAGGACGGATCGCAAACAGAAAGTACTAGAAGTGCTCCCTGCCATGGTAACTGTGCGCACCCGAATTTCATCTCGTCGGGGCACGCATGCGCGTGCCTAAATGCAACGCGGCTTAGGAGTATCCACCTTCCCGGGGACGCGCGACGGACGCACGTGAGAAGGAGTCGCCACTTGCCATTTTACGACCCGAAAGTCGAGGGCCGGCAAGTTACCCGGGTCTAGGGGTACGGGGTACACCTAATTGCTAAGGCATATGGTCTGCGAAACCCGAGGTTCCGAATTCGGAGGTTCTGTTACATGCGAGCCTATATCTCGCATGCCCTATCGGTACTCTAGCTTGTCTAGGCTTGCCATTTTTATTTAATTACCGCTTAATTAAGTTCCGCTCATCTTACGCGTTTTGACACCGTAAATTCGAAGAAACACTCCGACCGTCTGCTCTCCGACCGGGATTCTTACATTAATAAAACATACAACATAAATCCTCACATTGTTCTCTCAAATAAATAAAATACAAATTATAACAATTGGATCCCGGTCGGTTCGCATTTCGGTAATTATTCCACTCGTGCTCGCCGTGTAGTTTGAAAAGACTGAAATTGAAATTAAAGTATGTTCTCGGTGTATAAGGGCATTGGGCCCCATGATCGTCGGTCATGGGCGTTGGACCCAATGTGAATCGAGTCCTAAAGGATCGGGCTCGATCCGCAATACAATCAAGTGCAAAAGATGTAACAAGCAGGTTCAAATAAACAATCAATGGGGTTTTATTATCACCAAATTTACGTGGATTAATTGATTATTAACCAAGGAATCTTGGCATACAAATCCTACCCTAAAACAAGTAAAAAGCAAGACGGAAATGGCATGTAGCATTCAGCATCATTTACCGGACCTGACAGACTGTGTGTGTCCGTGATCAAGTCTCGAATGTGTGGGTTGATTTTAAAATGTTATGTATCGTGACACTTTGATTATGATAGGTTATTATAGAATGTGGATTTTTGACACGAGAATCCTACAGCCTAGTGCCTAGCCCGCTATCCCCATTCTGTTTTCTATTAGGCCGAGTATGCGAATAAGTCAAATGTTGGTATCTTAAACCGTTATTCCCGATCTAACTACCCAAGATCATGCATAGATAACAATAAATTGTAAATACGCCTTTTTGCCTTTGTATAGAAAATTTATTTTTGAAAAGAGAAAGACTACGCAATGCGGGCCACCTCGGCCTGTGACCGGCGCTGACTGATTCCCTGATTCTTCTAGGGTTATACGAGAACCCCAAAAAGTCAAAGAAACGGTCAATCTATCCGGAAGTGATCTAAAAAGAACTTCCACACCCCGACTTGAGTTACCTAAAATTAGGAGGCCTCGAGTCAAAACATGCAAGTTCTTCCCAGACGTCCATGTCACATCGGATCACGAGTCTCAGATTTTAGTATGAAATTTGCGAATTTTGAAAAGAAGGCGTCAACACGTATTTGCAATTTATCGATGCGTATTTCCGATTAATTACCAATTCATGCAAAATTATTAAGGTCGAGTGAATTAATTAGTCAAATGAACGTCCCGTTTACCCGATTGGTGAAATCATTAAGTTTAATTAAAATCTGCTGAATGCTTTATTTTATTTTTTTGGATTTCGAGCCGTCGAAACGATCAATAATAGATCGCCTGATAAACTCTAATTTCCAGTTATCTCGAAAAATTTGCAATAAGATCGAACAACATAACGTAGAATAATAAGGACTAATAAAGCAACAGAAAAAAAAAAAATTTCAAGGACTAAACTGAAACAAATCAAAAAAATTTGGAGAATGATTTTTTTCTAAATTCTATAAAATTTGGAGAATGTCCGGAAAAGTATAAAATGGACTAGGGTTATTTGAAATTAATTTTTTTTGAAATTCAGGGCTTTTTTTAAAAAAAAAAAAAATGAATAAATGTTGCAGGGACTAAATTGAAACAAATTGAAAAGTTTATCGGAGCGATTTTAAATTCTAAAAAATTCGGAGGATGTGCTAGAAATAATGAAATAGCCCAGAGTATGTTTGAAATGAATTTTTAAATTTAGGGCTGATTTTAAAAAATAATAAATACTCCAGGGAATGAATTGAAACAAATGTAAAAGTTTTCTGGAGCAGTATTTGATCCTGAAAAAAATTAGGGATGTGATGGAAATATCGAAAATGCCATGGAACTGGTTTAAAATTGATTTGGGAATTTGGGCAGGATTGAAAAAAATGAAAATTCGTTGCAGGACTAGAATGGAACAAATCAGAAAATTAGAATAATCGGATTCGGTATAATTTTGATAATCTATGCAAACAACAAGCAATTATTTCATGTCATCATCATTCAAGTAAGCATGATATTTAATATAAAGCCCTAAACATGCCGCTAAGTTGAGATTTTTACCTAACCCAAAAGTTTGGGGGCGTTTCTGTAATATGCGAAAATTGTCGGACGGACGGGTCGGGTCGGATCGGATCGGTCAGCCTATCCGAAGGAGGAAACCGCCCGGAGAGATCTTGGGCTGGACTGGATTTAGGATCGGGCTGGGCTGGATTTAGGATCGGGCTGGGCTTGGGCCGCGGAAAGCTTTAGGCCGCGGCTGACGGGCTGACGGGCTGGACCTGCAACAAGGAAATAGTGGGCCAAAGCCCGTCAGTGAGGAGCTCCGAAGGAAGGTGGTGCTGGCGGCGCCGATCGGCCGCGAGCGGCAGTTCCGGCTGTTGGACGCCGCGACGACGACGCGAAAAGGATCGGGTGAGGGGTCTGAGCACCGCCTGAGTCGCGCCGGCTCCGATCTGGGCTTCGCTGATGGCTGGGATGGTCGGAATCAAGGCAATTTCACCGTTTTCCGGCGTTATTCCGATCGGGCAACGATTTGCAAAATTTCCCCAATCCGAGAGGAATTTTCCGATTTCTTTCTGTGGGTTCCTTTTTGTCCGCGCCGAATTAGGTTTTCCCCCCTTTAATTGTAATTTTCGGTCGAGATTTCAGCCGATTTGGGGAGGAAATCGCGAAATCCGCGATTTCCTATTCTGGGCGGCCGGCCAGATCGCGGGCAGCCAGTTGCCGCTGCCCGGCCTGCCCGGACTGCCCAGAACAATTTTTTTTTTTTTTTTTTTGAATTAGGGCCGGCGGGTCACGGGCAGCCGGTCAATGCTGCCCGGCCTTGCCCGGCCCTGCCCGAGACTTTTCTTTCCTTTCCTTTTTTTTTTTTTTTTTTTTTTTTAATTATATATATATATATTATTATTAATTAATTAATTAATTAATTAATTTTTTTATTATTTTTTTTATTTTATTTTTTTTTTAAAAAAAGAGTGATAAATAGAAAAATGACAATTTTACCCCCTTGGAGCCGATGGACCGAAATTGGGTGCTGACAGCTTGCCCCTCTTTGGTTGCGTGCTCGGATAGAGGATGCAGCCAAAGACTATGAGAAGCACCTGGTTTGGTCCCGGCGATCGTCTGGCCATTCTCCTCGTTTGTGCTAACATGTAAGCCTGTTGTAAAATGGTAAAAAACCATAAATTAGTAAATGTAGACGCATACTTGAAAGACATTAAGTGATGACACGAAGTCCAAAAAGTAGTAAATGCGGACACGAAGTCCGGAATGCAATGAATGTGGACACAAAGTCCAAAATGCAATAGATGCGGACGCGAAGTCCAAAATGCAGTGAATGCGGATACGAAGTCCGGAAAGCAGTAAATGATGACACGAAGTCCGGAATGCAATGAATGTGGACACGAAGTCCAAAATGCAATAGACACGGACACGAAGTTCAGAAAGCAGAAAATGAAGACACAAAGTCCGGAATGCAGTAGATACAGACACGAAGTCCGGAATGCAATGAATGTGGACACGAAGTCCAAAATGCAATAGATGCAGACGCGAAGTCCAAAATGCAATGAATGCGGACACGAAGTCCGGAAAGCAATAAATGAGGACCCGAAGTCCGGAATGCAGTAGACACGGACACGAAGTCCGAAATGCAATGAATGTGGACACGAAGTCCAAAATGTAGTAAAGATGCAGACGCGAAGTCCAAAATGCAATAAAGATGGACACGGGATCTTGGACACGAAGTCCGAAAAGCAGTAAAGATGGGCACGAAGTCCTGGAGGCGAAGTCTGAAAAGCATTAAATGTGGACACGAAGTCCTGGACGCGAAGTCCGAAAAGCGATAAAGATGGACACGAAGTCCTGGACGCGAAGTCCGAAAAGCAGTAAAGGCAGACACGAAGTCCTGGACGCGAAGTCCGAAAAGTAGTAAATGTGGACGCGAAGTCCTGGACGCGAAGTCCGAAAAGCGATAAAGATGGACACGAAGTCCTGGACGCGAAGTCCGAAAAGCAGTAAAGGTGGACACGAAGTCATGGACGCGAAGTCCGAAAAGCAGTAAATGTGGACACGAAGTCCTGGACGCGAAGTCCGAAAAGCGATAAAGATGGACACGAAGTCCTGGACGCGAAGTCCGAAAAGCAGTAAAGGTGGACACGAAGTCATGGACGCGAAGTCCGAAAAGCAGTAAATGTGGGCACGAAGTCCTGGACGCGAAGTCCGAAAAGCGATAAAGATGGACACGAAGTCCTGGACGCGAAGTCCGAAAAGCAGTAAAGGTGGACACGAAGTCCTGGACGCGAAGTCCGAAAAGCAGTAAAGGTGGACACGAAGTCCTGGACGCGAAGTCCGAAAAGCAGTAAAGGTGGACACGAAGTCCTGGACGCGAAGTCCGCAAAGCGATAAAGATGGACACGAAGTCCTGGACGCGAAGTCCGAAAAGCAGTAAAGGCAGACACGAAGTCCTGGACGCGAAGTCCGAAAAGTAGTAAATGTGGACGCGAAGTCCGAAAAGCGATAAAGATAGACACGAAGTCCGAGAAGCGTTAAATATGGACACGAAGTCCTGGACGCGAAGCCCGAAAAGCAGTAAATGTGGACACGAAGTCCAGAATGCAGTAGATGCGGACACAAAGTCCGGAAAACAATAAATAAGGACACGAAGTCCAAAGAACGGTGAATGCAAGAGTAAGAATCACTGTTATGAGGTAACGTAAGGCTATTTGTTCGGTGTTAAGCCGGTATTGTGCTGAAATAACGCAGGGATAACTGCGCCCTGTCGCTGGTCGTACGCCCATGGGTTTGTCTGGCGAAGTTGACGTGTGCTCCTTTTTGGGTCCTTCACCCGAATAGGGACTGCGGCTTGTCGAACAAGACAGACATACGCCCGCTCGGGGGACACCTCTCGGGATCTGTACACTCAGACCTGTATGCAAGAAAACGATAACCAACGATCGTTGTCAGTCGGGCAAAACTTGCTGAAATTGCGATATGTAAAGAAATCTATGTAATGATATTCCGGGAATTTAGGTTCAGTGACCGTTTAAGGGGTGACCGCGTCCCCGAGTATGACATGTATTTGACTTGAAGGAATGGTCTTTGCAAGACGGGCATGACCCGCAGAGTTTTTGCATGAAGGTAAAAGGAAGGATTTTTAGGAATCCTCTAAATCAAGGATACGACGATTCGAACTCATTTCGAGGTATGTCTTGAACCCGTAGAGTCGAAGAGAGTTTGCTTGCGCTGAAAACCGCTAAACCACTACTGTAATAGCTCCACACGAGGTGTCGCAGCTCTTTCGTGGTTGAACCGACAATTTCCCCTAATTTTTGCCCAGGTCGCAAAACGCGCAACGACCTGACGGGGTATTTTATTTTGACTTTTCTCTCATGAATGCTCTCCTTTTGCTACGACTGCCCAAGATAGGGTCCGATCGCACCTCTCGGTTCCTTTAACTTTTGCCTAGACCGCCCTTTATGGGTTTTCAGCCTAGCAAGGATATAACTCATGCTCTCCTTTTGCCACGGCTCCCCTTTGCGGGATTTTAAGTCGTGCCCCTCATTCCCTAATTTTTGCCTAGGCCGCCTCGAGGAGGTTTTCAACCTAGCGGGAAAATTATTCTTTTTCTCTCAGAGATATTCTTATATGGAAGGATTGGATGGACATGGCATAAATGCTGATAATAGAAAAATGTGTTGAAGTAAAACGGGCGCGCAGCCTGAAGAATACGGAAGAAGGCAAGCGTTGGAAGTGTGAGTTGCAGCTGCGGGGACATGCAGTGACTGTCGAACGACGAAGCACCCAATTAGGGGTAGTACTTCTTGAGGGCATCGGCGTTGACTGGGAGTGCATTTTCAGTCCCGTCCATGTCGCTTAAAATAATTGCCCCTCTGGAGAAGACTTCCTTGACGACAAAAGGCCCGTCGTACTTGTATGCGAACTTGCCCCGAGAATCAGGTGTAATATGTAAGACTTTCCGCAGGACGAGGTCACCGGGTTTGAACTCGCGATGGCGGACTCTCGCATTGAACGCTCGGGCCATTCTCTGTTGGTAGCATTGGCCGTGACAGAGTGCCGTTAGCCGCTTCTCGTCAATGAGATTGAGCTGTTCACAACGTTGCTTCGCCCATTCTGCTTCTTCAAGTTCGGTCTCGGCGAGGACCCTCATAGAAGGAATCTCCACTTCGATTGGGAGGACGGCCTCCATGCCGTAGACTAAAGAATACGGGGTTGCCCCGGTTGAAGAGCGGATAGATGTTCGGTATGCCAAGAGCGCGAAAGGAAGCATCTCGTGCCAATCTCTGTAAGTCACCGTCATTTTCTCGATGATCTTCTTGATATTTTTGTTTGCAGCCTCCACTGCACCATTCATTTGGGGACGGTATGGAGTGGAGTTGCGGTGATGCACTTTGAATCGCTCACAAAGCTCGTCAATGACCCTGTTGTTCAGGTTCTTGGCATTGTCGGTGATGATCGTCTCGGGAACTCCGTATCGGGCAATGATGTCACGCTTGAGAAAACGTGCCACGGCATTTGCTGTAACTGAAGCAAGCGTTACGGCCTCGATCCACTTGGTAAAATAGTCTATCGCCACCAAAATGAATTGGTGTCCGTTGGATGCCTTGGGGTTGATGGGACCGATCACGTCGATACCCCACATTGAAAAGGGCCATGGGGCAGCCATCGGGCGTAACTCGTTAGGCGGTGCTTTGATCTGGTCGGCATACACTTGGCACAAGTGGCAGTGCTTGACGTGCTTGACGCAATCGGCTTCCATGGTGGACCAAAAGTAACCTAAACGCATGAGTTTCTTGGCAAGCATAAGCCCGCTCATGTGGGGTCCGCAGCTCCCTTCGTGTATTTCTCCCATGAGACGTTGTGCCTCGACTTCGTCAACACACCGGAGTAGTGTGGCGTCGAAAGAACGGCGATAGAGAGTTTCTCCACTCAGGAAATAATGTGCTGCGAGTCGCCGAAGTGTTTTTCGATCGCGACGGTTAGCGAATGTAGGATATTGACCGGTTTGCAAGAAATGCTTAATGTCTTCGTACCATGGCTGCTCATCGGTCGCCTCGATTGTGTCGCAGTGAGCAGGGCCTTTGGCGATCTCAATCTCGAGAGGTTCAATGAGGTTTTCTTTCGTGATGCTCACCATGGATGCGAGCGTCGCGAGTGCATCTGCAAATTGATTCTTGTGGCGCGGCATGTATGTGAATGAGACTTTCTCGAAGTTCTCCGCTAACTCCTCGAGATACTCGTGATATGGCACTAATTTCTCGTCCTTCGTCTTCCATTGCCCCAGAGTCTGGAAGATTGTAAGCATAGAATCTCCGAATACTTCCAATTCCTTCACCTTGAAGTCGATCGCCGCTTGCAGGCCAAGGATGCATGCCTCGTATTCGGCCACGTTGTTGGTGCAAGGAAAATCGACTTTTGCTGCAATCGGATAATAACGTCCGTCAGGGGATATCAGCACTGCGCCGATACCAGAACCGGTGGAATTCACTGCGCCGTCGAAATACATCTTCCATGCGAATTTGTTCTCCTCCCTATCCACCTGGAGAATCCCTTCGTCCGGAAAATTAGAGTTGATTGGCGTATCGTCTTCGATTGGGAACTCCGCTAAGTGATCTGCAATTGCCTGCCCCTTAACCGATGTACGGGGCACATATTCAATGTCGTATTCTGTCAGCTGACATCGCCACTTTGAAATGTTCTTCATGGAAGATGGACTATCGAGCAAGTACTTCAGGGGATCCGCCTTTGACAATAAGCGGATAGTGTGGTAGAGCGTGTATTGTCGAAGTCTCTGCATGACCCACACTAGCGCGCAACATATCTTCTCAATCTCCGGGTAGTTAGACTCCCCTTCGGTAAACTTCTTGCTCAAATAATAAATGGCGTGTTCTGTGCGCGTGGACTCGTCTTCTTGCCCTAACATGCATCCTAGGGATTGCCGGCGCACTGTCAAGTAAAGGATCAGCGGACGATCTGGTGTCGGCGGAACTAGCACTGGTGGCTGAGCCAAATATGCCTTGATAGTATCGAAGGCTTTCTGACATTCCTCATCCCACTCAATTGCCGCATTTTTACGAAGCAGACGAAAGAGTGGTTGACATTTGTCTGTCAGGTTTGCGATAAATCTTGCAATGTAATTCAGCCGTCCCAAGAAACCTCGTACTTCGCGGGCCGTCGATGGCGGACGTAGCTCCCTGATTGCCTTTACCTTGTCCGGATCAACCTCAATGCCTCGCTCACTGACCACAAATCCTAACAGTTTCCCTGACTTAGCGCCGAATGTGCACTTCGCCGGGTTGAGTCTGAGCTTGTACCTCTTGAGGCGGTCAAAAAGGCGTTTTAAATTAACCAGGTGGTCCTCTCCTTCTTTGGATTTGGCAATCATGTCGTCAACGTAGACCTCGATTTCTTTGTGCATCATGTCGTGGAATAGCGTGACCATCGCCCTTTGATATGTTGCCCCGGCGTTTTTGAGGCCGAAGGGCATGACTCGGTAACAGAAAGTGCCCCACATTGTGATGAACGTCGTCTTGATCTTGTCCTCTTCGGCCATCCGAATCTGGTTATACCCGGAGAAGCCATCCATGAAGGAAAACAACGTGTGGCGAGCTGTGTTGTCGACTAAGACGTCAATGTGAGGTAGGGGAAAGTTATCTTTGGGGCTGGCTTTGTTGAGATCTCGGTAGTCGACGCAGACTCTAACTCTTCCATCCTTCTTCTCCACGGGCACGATGTTCGCTACCCACTCAGAATAATTGCAAACTTCCAGAAACCCTGCATTGATCTGTTTAATGATCTCCTCTTTGATGCGGAGGAGAAGGCCGGCACGTTGCCGCCGTAAGTGCTGTCGCTTGGGTGGAAACCTCTCTGTATCAAGTGGTAGGAAGTGCTTGACTATCGACGGATCTAAGCCCGGCATGTCGGCGTAGGACCAAGCAAAGACCTCTTGGTAGTCGGTTAAAAATTCTATCATCTTGGCTCGTTGTGTAGGGTCGAGACCCGTCCCGATCTTTAATATGCGAGGTTCTTCTTCGGTACCCACATTGATCTCCTCTGTCGGCTCTACGGAAGTGAGTTGGCGGTTCTCAAGGCGGCGCAAACTCTCTTCTATCTCGGGCACTCGACCATCCTCGTCGAGTCCTTCCCCGAAGTATATGGGTCGGGACTCTTCAAGGAGTTCCTCGGATAAGTTCGAATCGACGCGTCGAAGACTCAGATTCGAGTGGAGCCTGGCGATTTAAATAAATTGTCTTAGAAAATTTAAAGTGCTGCGAATAAGTGAGAGAGAAAGAAAGAAGACAAGAGAATTCTGAAAAATGCATGTAGGGATTTTATTAATGATGAGGGCGGAATGCCATAACAAGAATCCCTCTTCCGTCGTGTGACTTATGGCTATGCCGACACGCGGGGAATATCAAAACATAGATGGCCTTACACATCGGCGATTACAGCCGAGTAACGCGGGACTGAGGTCCAGTTGTTGAGTTCCTCATTTTCCTGCGCGAGGCGGATGTAAGCCCCTAGAGTTGTCTCCTCGGTGACGGCGCATATGTTTGGCAGGTCAACAGGCTCGCTGTTTGAATCCGAGTGGGGACCGTCAAGAGTACCTCCGACGATGTGTGGAGGCCCAGGAAAGAAGTAGGAGAGTGGCTGAACCGGGATGCCCCTGTTGATCTTCCCATAGCGTGCAGCGAGGCGGTGAAGGTGCTTGCCCCTGCGAGCCTCAATAATCTCGTGACAAGAAGGGCGAAAACCGAGTCCCCTCCTGTTCTTGTACTCTTCGATCTCGATGGGGCGGTTGATCCCCTGCCCATGTGCTCCGAGTCCGGTGCCGGGGATGTAATTGTGGCGCAGCAAAACCTTCCCCACCATGCGGTCAGCGCGGGTTGGACCGATCTCTCCGTAGTCTCGAATGACGGAGATTGTTTCAAATGAATGGAAGGGGAGGTTTTGATCGTCCCCGATACTGATGTAGGGGACAGCTGTCTCCTTGTAAATGGCGTAGTCCTCCTCACCCTTGACCGTGATAAGTCGATCTTCTGCGATGAATTTGATCCTTTGGTGTAGGGACGAAGGAACGGCGCCAGCTGCATGGATCCACGGTCTCCCGAGCAACAAGCTGAAAGCATTCGGAATGTCTAGGACTTGGAACGTAACAGCGAATGAGCAGGGACCCACCTCGATCACCAGGTCGATCTCTCCATTTACTTCCCTTCGCGAGCCATCGAAGGCTCGAACTGCAGTCTTGCTCGGACGGATGCGGTTAAAGTCCACGTTCATCTGCTTCAGCGTGGAAACCGGGCAAACATTGAGTGCCGAGCCATTATCGATCATGACCCGACCGATGATAAAGTTATTGCACTTGCAGACAATGTGTAGTGCCCGCGAATGTGCCCACCCTTCTGAGGGAAGTTCATCATCCGAGAATGAAATGTTGTTGGAGAAGATCGAACTGATAGTCTCCTCAATCCGCTCCGGAGCCGTCTCTTTGGGGATCTGCGCTGCTGTCAGGACCCTTAGAAGCGCTTCACGATGTGGCTCTGAACCCAAGAGGAGGGCGAGTAGCGAAATATGGGCCGGAGACTTGGCCATTTGCTCTACCACCTTATACTCGCTCGCCTTAATTATCTTCATGAAGGCCTCAGCTTCTTCTTCGGTCACCTTCTTCTGGGGAATGGACGAGGCTTCCGGGGTGACTTCGGGCATTGCCAGGGCTTTCTCTTTGTTTGCGACCTTCGGATTCTCATAGACTCGACCCGAGCGCGTCACGCCCATGACGCTAAATTGACTCTCGAGGTTCCCAACACTTCCTTCGTAGGTCCACGGGACCCTGCTGTCTTGATATGGCTCACGTGCCGGGACTTCTATCACGAATGGGGCGGGCGTGGCATCAAACCCTGCATACCCTACACCAGCTTCTGCAGGAACATATTCGATCACAAACGGGGCCGGTGCCTCCTGTCCGGTCTCGTACTCTCCCATAGCGCAAACACCGATCATGTTAATGCTGGGTCCCGAGCTCGACCCGTGATCGGGAAGAGGATTTGATTGCACGTTTGGGGGTTTGACGGCGTTGAACGTGAGTTGCTTGTCATCAATCAACTGTTGGATCCTCTCCCGTAGTTTCCAACAATTGTCAGTGGTGTGACCGGGTGCGCCCTGGTGGTACTCGCAGCGCCGACTCTGATCTTGGATGGTTGGGTCAAAATCAGGGTTAGGTGCTATCGATCGGATCTTGTTACCCGCGAGGAGTTGCCGGTATATGTAGGAGAGCGGAGCCGGCAGAGGCGTGAACTGTTTACGTTGCCGATTTTGCGTTGCGCCACCTTGCTGACCTTGTGGGGCTGGGGCCTGTTGTGTCGGCTGAGGAGTTCTCGAAGCCGGAGGCCTGTATTGCGGGGCCTGAGGAGGAGCAGAAGCATGATTATGGGCGTATTGCTGCGGGACTGGCAATGGAAAGGAAGCCGGTGGGGCGGAATAGTAAACTTGCTGCGCTGGGGGTTGTGGTTGATAATGTATCGAAGGCGGAGCATATGCTTGAGCGGCTGGTGGTGCGGGCGTGTAGCTTATAGAATATTGCTGGGGGGCCTGGCGCCCTGAGTTGACAGCATTGACGGACGTGTCTTTCCCTCTCCTGTTTCCCGCTGTCCCAGTGGCGGCCCTCTTCGAGGACTCTCCTTCCTTTTTCTCGACCGGACCTTCTATCTTGCCGAGCTTGATGCCGATGTCGAGCTTCTTTCCGGCGTCGATAAGGTTAGAGAATGAAGACGTGTGGGCCAACAAGTGCAAGTAGTATGCCCCTTTAAGAGTGGAGTGGAATAATTGGATCTGCTGTGCCTCACTGATCGGAGGGACGTGCTTCGCCGCTCTAGCTCGCCACTTCACTGCATAGGCCTCGAAGCCCTGGTCCTCGGTCATCTCCATCGTGCTGAGCTCCAGCAGAGTCGGGGGCGTCTCCGCACAGTACCTGTACTGGTCGATGAATTTGTTTGAGAGGTCTGCCCACGTGGGGATATCTGCAGCTTTCAGTGACATGTACCAATCCAGAGCCGCTCCTGCCAAACTATCCTGGAATGTATGGATGACAAACTCTTCGTAGTCCCAGTACTGCAGCATTTTTCCCCGGTAGTGACGGAGATGGTGACGAGGGTCGGTCGTGCCGTAGTACCTCTGGAATTCAGGCACCTTAATCTTTGGGGGTAGCTGCATGCTTGGGAAAAGACTCCAATCGCCGTCGCCGGCATCAAGGCGGGAGCCGCCTGATTGTAGGGCTCGGATATTCTCTTCCAACTTCTTCAATCTCTGCTCCTGTTCAGTCTCCGTTTCCGGGAGAAAATTTGTGGGTGGAGCTCTAGGGGCCGTGTGGTTCGGCGTGCCCGGTTCAGAGTAGGCTATATTTAGGGGAGGTGGAGCTTGGTAAGAAAGGCCGATATGGGGTTGTGGAGCTTGGTACGGGGGAGGTTCGGCAGTGTGAGCAGGAACCTGGGCAGTTGTAGGCAGGAATATGATCGGCGGTGGGACAGCGGAAGTCGGAGCTGGGACCGACGCAGAGACCGGAACTGGGACTGATGTGGAGATCGGTGGAGGTACTAGCATAGGCGGTTCCAACACTGTCGCTGAAGCCGGTGGTGCTGGAAGATTGTTAACCGGATGGGCTGCCGGCACATTCACTATCGTTGGGGCAGACGTATCTCCATTATCGGGGATCAAGGTCGGCTGGGCCCATGGGCTTGGATCGACCGCTGGCCCGTACCCAGGAGGTGGGGTGAAGCTCGAAGAAGCACGATTTGGGCCTTTGAGTAGGGCCATGAGCTCGGCCATATTGGTGGCCATGGTGGCAGCCAGTTGATTGACCGTGCTCTCAAGTACTGCAATACGTGCACGATCATCAGCTGCGGAAGATGGTTGTCCTCCAGAATATGCCGGGTGTGGGCCCGAAGATACAGGTGGCGGAAGATGAGTCGGGGAAGCTCCCCGATGTGCTGGTGGCACGCCTATAGGAGACACGTGTGGTGGTGGCGCATGCATAGTCGGCGCTTGAGAATGAATTGGAGTGATAGGCGTATCTTCCTCAAAGACAGCTAATTGATTTTCTTCTGCCATTCTTTGCTGGAAACGAGTAGGATATCGATGAGGTGCCGCCAGTTGTTAACACCTAAATTCCATAAGTGTGTGAGTTTAATGTAAGAAATTATCTCTAAAATAACATGCAAAGCAATGAATAAGAGCAGAAATGCATGAGATGCATGAATTTTCAAAACTAATGCTGTCATTCATATTAACTTTGAATGGTTCAAAGTGCAATACAAATTTTGAAAAGATAGTCCTAAATCGGTCTTCCAACGTGCCCGAGGTGCAAGCGACCATCACCATGGAAAGCACCGGTGAGGGCCTGGTTGAGGTGTCTATCCTAGGATGTGCATGGACCTACACGGGCCCTCTTCCCGACCCCTTCCAAGGCAGCGTTCGCTTGCGCCAACTCCTGGTCACGCTTCTGGAGTTGGGCGCGGGTCTGTGCAAGTTCCTTCTGTAGTTGGTGCCGATCACTCAGCTGCTCGTTTTTCTCGGCGATCTCTCGGCGGAGGCGATCCCTTTCAGCCCTGAGATTGGCGAGCTCGGCTTGGATGGCCATGTCCGGTACCGGTGCCCCGGATGATGCACTACTTTCTACCGGAGGGGAATCTGTGAAATCATCATTCTCTGATGCATCCCATCGATAAAAGCGGAGGATATATTCCTCCGTGGCTTGAAAGTCTCGTTCGTCTTGGGTCGGGTGCTCGGGGAAGTAAAGATGTTCGATGACCGTAGTCCGCCACGCGGTCATAACCCGTTCGATTTCACTTTGGCGATCTATGGACGTCTGGTCCTCCCGCCAAGTATGTTCAAATTCGGTTCGCGCCGTACCTTTGGGAACTGTCTGTAAGCCACCTAACTGCCTCACTACTCGCGCCGGAAAATAGGTGGTGGACCCCGCATGGCTCACGAGTGGCACTCCGTTAAAATCAGGACATTTAATGGTCATGGGTCCGGGTGGCATCCACGCGGCGCGCCATTTAAAGCCCTTTGGTGCTATTTCGCGAAAAATTTTGATCCACTCGGAGACCTTGCGTTCTTCCACACGCAACAGAGGTAGTAACCGCGAAATGATAGACTCCGGACGTGTGAAAAACATAACCGGACGAACAAGGCCAAAGGGGTTTGCATGGCTTTGGAGCCAAACTTGCAAAAGGATTGGGGACCCTCTCAACCTTCGATCGGTCTTTCTTGTAACGCGATCAAGGGACCGTATGGTCTCGGCCAACAAGGCCACCTCGTATTCGCGGCCTCCCACCACTTGGAGGACAACGCTAGCTAAGGCTGCGTCAATGTGACCGGCCGAGCGAGGGAATAATAGAGTCCCGAAAATTAAAAATAAGATTGCATGACAAAAATTCTTTTGTAAAAGATCCCCTTGAACCTCGTGCGTTCGTATCTTAATAAAATGGAGTAGTTTCGCGGTGGCTATCTCTGTGCCACCGGAATATGCAAGTTCGGCTTGTAGCTGAGACCTATGCACCCCGAGTAGACGCGATACCAAAACAAGTCGGGTGGTGTGGAAGTTAGGTTCCACAATGTCGCGGGTGGCTGCAACTCTTCCGACGAGAATGCGATATTCCTCGATGGTAGGTGTGAGCTCAGTACCTTGGATGTTGAAAACGGCGTGGACTGGGTCCCAAAATGTTACCGCTGCTCCCAAGAAGTTCCAATCCACTCGGCACATAGCTAGCATTGGTATATCCCCAACAAAGGTACTGATGTAGTCGCGGTTGACCTGATGTAGATGAGCCCAGATGTGACTGATTTCCTCAAGTGGTGGCGTGACCCTGTCGAGGTGTGGAAAGGAGACCGAGCGCGCCATCTCTTACCAAGATGAAAGGAAAACCGATTTAGGACTAGTTAATGTAAATGACGCCTAATTTTGAAATTAGATGATGCATGGGTACAGAAAATAAATGCCCACGGCTTAATGTATACAACGTACATCTCTCTCAAAAACAGAAAAGGACTCAAATGGCGCGCAGGCCGACTCGATGGACTATTATTGAAGTCGGGTTGGAATATGGCGTGGAGCTCCTGTAGTATGCATGGTTTTGGCACTACAAGGACCGTGCTACCTAAGGATGGGGGCCCCCGACTCAAGGGTGTCAATTCCTTGAAATCGAGCGGGATTCTTTTCAAGGCCTAAGCGACAGTCGAACTGCGCGCCGTACCCCTACTTCGAACCCCTATCTAACCTATGCTCCTATTACCGGTCGTGGGACGCGACCCATAGGTACCTAGAAGCTAGTATGTTATGCAATGCGTGTGCGGGAAATAAAAATGCATAAAGTAGATAAGCGAAAAAAAATTGCGGAGAGCGATAAATAAACAAGCAAACAAAGCAAGCGGAAACGAGCCCGAACCCTCTAAGTGTCCCCAGCGGAGTCGCCAAGCTGTGCGCACCCGAATTTCATCTCGTCGGGGCACGCATGCGCGTGTCTAAATGCAACGCGGCTTAGGAGTATCCACCTTCCCGGGGACGCGCGACGGACGCACGTGAGAAGGAGTCGCCACTTGCCATTTTACGACCCGAAGGTCGAGGGCCGGCAAGTTACCCGGGTCTAGGGGTACGGGGTACACCTAATTGCTAAGGCATATGGTCTGCGAAACCCGAGGTTCCGAATTCGGAGGTTCTGTTACATGCGAGCCTATATCTCGCATGCCCTATCGGTACTCTAGCTTGTCTAGGCTTGCCATTTTTATTTAATTACCGCTTAATTAAGTTCCGCTCATTTACGCGTTTTGACACCGTAAATTCGAAGAAACACTCCGACCGTCTGCTCTCCGACCGGGATTCTTACATTAATAAAACATACAACATAAATCCTCACATTGTTCTCTCAAATAAATAAAATACAAATTATAACAATTGGATCCTGGTCGGTTCGCATTTCGGTAATTATTCCACTCGTGCTCGCCGTGTAGTTTGAAAAGACTGAAATTGAAATTAAAGTATGCTCTCGGTGTATAAGGGCATTGGGCCCCATGATCGTCGGTCATGGGCGTTGGACCCAATGTGAATCGAGTCCTAAAGGATCGGGCTCGATCCGCAATACAATCAAGTGCAAAAGATGTAACAAGCAGGTTCAAATAAACAATCAATGGGGTTTTATTATCACCAAATTTACGTGGATTAATTGATTATTAACCAAGGAATCTTGGCATACAAATCCTACCCTAAAACAAGTAAAAAGCAAGACGGAAATGGCATGTAGCATTCAGCATCATTTACCGGACCTGACAGACTGTGTGTGTCCGTGATCAAGTCTCGAATGTGTGGGTTGATTTTAAAATGTTATGTATCGTGACACTTTGATTATGATAGGTTATTATAGAATGTGGATTTTTGACACGAGAATCCTACAGCCTAGTGCCTAGCCCGCTATCCCCATTCTGTTTTCTATTAGGCCGAGTATGCGAATAAGTCAAATGTTGGTATCTTAAACCGTTATTCCCGATCTAACTACCCAAGATCATGCATAGATAACAATAAATTGTAAATACGCCTTTTTGCCTTTGTATAGAAAATTTATTTTTGAAAAGAGAAAGACTACGCAATGCGGGCCACCTCGGCCTGTGACCGGCGCTGACTGATTCCCTGATTCTTCTAGGGTTATACGAGAACCCCAAAAAGTCAAAGAAACGGTCAATCTATCCGGAAGTGATCTAAAAAGAACTTCCACACCCCGACTTGAGTTACCTAAAATTAGGAGGCCTCGAGTCAAAACATGCAAGTTCTTCCCAGACGTCCATGTCACATCGGATCACGAGTCTCAGATTTTAGTATGAAATTTGCGAATTTTGAAAAGAAGGCGTCAACACGTATTTGCAATTTATCGATGCGTATTTCCGATTAATTACCAATTCATGCAAAATTATTAAGGTCGAGTGAATTAATTAGTCAAATGAACGTCCCGTTTACCCGATTGGTGAAATCATTAAGTTTAATTAAAATCTGCTGAATGCTTTATTTTATTTTTTTGGATTTCGAGCCGTCGAAACGATCAATAATAGATCGCCTGATAAACTCTAATTTCCAGTTATCTCGAAAAATTTGCAATAAGATCGAACAACATAACGTAGAATAATAAGGACTAATAAAGCAACAGAAAAAAAAAAATTTCAAGGACTAAACTGAAACAAATCAAAAAAATTTGGAGAATGATTTTTTTCTAAATTCTATAAAATTTGGAGAATGTCCGGGAAAGTATAAAATGGACTAGGGTTATTTGAAATTAATTTTTTTTGAAATTCAGGGCTTTTTTTAAAAAAAAAAATGAATAAATGTTGCAGGGACTAAATTGAAACAAATTGAAAAGTTTATCGGAGCGATTTTAAATTCTAAAAAATTCGGAGGATGTGCTAGAAATAATGAAATAGCCCAGAGTATGTTTGAAATGAATTTTTAAATTTAGGGCTGATTTTAAAAAATAATAAATACTCCAGGGAATGAATTGAAACAAATGTAAAAGTTTTCTGGAGCAGTATTTGATCCTGAAAAAAATTAGGGATGTGATGGAAATATCGAAAATGCCATGGAACTGGTTTAAAATTGATTTGGGAATTTGGGCAGGATTGAAAAAAATGAAAATTCGTTGCAGGACTAGAATGGAACAAATCAGAAAATTAGAATAATCGGATTCGGTATAATTTTGATAATCTATGCAAACAACAAGCAATTATTTCATGTCATCATCATTCAAGTAAGCATGATATTTAATATAAAGCCCTAAACATGCCGCTAAGTTGAGATTTTTACCTAACCCAAAAGTTTGGGGGCGTTTCTGTAATATGCGAAAATTGTCGGACGGACGGGTCGGGTCGGATCGGATCGGTCAGCCTATCCGAAGGAGGAAACCGCCCGGAGAGATCTTGGGCTGGACTGGATTTAGGATCGGGCTGGGCTGGATTTAGGATCGGGCTGGGCTTGGGCCGCGGAAAGCTTTAGGCCGCGGCTGACGGGCTGGACCTGCAACAAGGAAATAGTGGGCCAAAGCCCGTCAGTGAGGAGCTCCGAAGGAAGGTGGTGCTGGCGGCGCCGATCGGCCGCGAGCGGCAGTTCCGGCTGTTGGACGCCGCGACGACGACGCGAAAAGGATCGGGTGAGGGGTCTGAGCACCGCCTGGGTCGCGCCGGCTCCGATCTGGGCTTCGCTGATGGCTGGGATGGTCGGAATCAAGGCAATTTCACCGTTTTCCGGCGTTATTCCGATCGGGCAACGATTTGCAAAATTTCCCCAATCCGAGAGGAATTTTACGATTTCTTTCTGTGGGTTCCTTTTGTGTCCGCGCCGAGTTAGGTTTTCCCCCCTTTAATTGTAATTTTCGGTCGAGATTTCAGCCGATTTGGGGAGGAAATCGCGAAATCCGCGATTTCCTATTCTGGGCGGCCGGCCAGATCGCGGGCAGCCAGTTGCCGCTGCCCGGCCTGCCCGGACTGCCCAGAACAATTTTTTTTTTTTTTTTTTTGAATTAGGGCCGGCGGGTCACGGGCAGCCGGTCAATGCTGCCCGGCCTTGCCCGGCCCTGCCCGAGACTTTTCTTTCCTTTCCTTTTTTTTTTTTTTTTTAAATTATATATATATATATTATTATTAATTAATTAATTAATTTTTTTATTATTTTTTTATTTTATTTTTTTTTTTAAAAAAAAGAGTGATAAATAGAAAAATGACAATTTTACCCCCTTGGAGCCGATGGACCGAAATTGGGTGCTGACAGTAACTACCATAGAAATATACAAAATAAGTATTATGACACATCAATATTTAATGAGGACTTTATAAATATTGCTCCCACTATTTATATCAAATCAATGACCCTCAACATTGATTCAGAGAATATCATTCTCATAGTAGCTCAAGATCCATATCTCACCAAGCTCTGAGTCAGCGAGGGCTGATTCACCCAGAACTGGCTATTTAGGTAGGGAACTCACTTTCCCAATTGCATCACATGCAACTCTTGATTAGTTGAGTGAATAATTCCTTATTCAAATCTATCTTATAGATCGATGCCCAACTACATGCCTCTGAACTCCTAATCCTATTAGGCTTGCTCAGTTAAGTCCGACCCACTGGTAAACACAACGTCTTACTAGGATAGATAAGGGCATCCTGCGAAGGCAAGGTCTACACACTCATCGATCTTGGTCTTGACGAGCGTTACAAGGTGGAAGGATATGGACTTAATATTTTGAGGGATTTGATTAACATTTAATCGATCTCACCATACACTATTATGTAACAATTACATAATAGTCCAAACGCATAACTATTATACTAACACAACTAGGACATAGTCCATGTCTAACAGTCATGCACCGCAAATATCAAACATAATCATACCAGTACCAAGCATAAAATCATATTTTATGCTATTATCTACTCAGATTCTAACTAGCTAGGCTCTGATACCAATTGCTAGTTCCACGGGGCTAACGGAAGCGTAAAAAGGAACAGAAATTCAAAATTTCTTACCCGTGAAACTAATTCCAAGACCTACTAGAAGAGTAAGAGTAAATAAAAGCGTACCTGGAATATTTAAAGTTGTCGACCGAGCGTCCCACGCGTGACGCCTCTACTGGTATCCACACCGACTTTGTCGACGAGTTTTCGAGATCGGCGGTGCTAGCGACCAACACTCGAAAGAAACACCCCGATGCGACACCCGAAATTTATTAGACTAGTAGGATTAATTCAAATTGAACAATTCAACTTGAATTTCCTTACACTTATACACGTACACCCATATACATGTATATATATCTCTTATATCTAAACATGCATGCTGCCCCTTTTATAAGCAATATGGGGAAGACAAATTCAAAGCCCCACCGATGTGGGATTAAGGAGAATCAAGGCTCCAAGTGACATGTGTAAGTCTAGGTGACATCATTTAATTAGTCCATGTGTATAGCTAAGTGTTATCATACAATTGGCCCATGTTTCTTTCTATAATTGGCTCCAAGTGGTTCCATAAAAATAACCACTTAGCACACCATTAAATCTAATAAATCGGGTCTAATTAATCGGCAAATTTAATCTCATTAAATATCCGATTAATCGGTCGCACCATAAATCATCTAATCTTTATTAGACAATTTTGTTGTTTCAAAATATCTCGTCAAGTTAGTCGTAGTGTGTGACCCTGTAGGTTCCCAATTACGTTGATAGTAATATCGAAATCTCTATTTTAATATTACAAACAGTGAGCGGCATCTAGCAATGCATCACTGTTACTCAAGTAATCGGAAAGTCAATTTCTCGACGAACCTCGTGACCTATATTACCGTGTAATATAATCCATTGTCCTCTATATCTCTATTGAGCCCAAGGCATGGTCGATGACATCCTTGTATGGCTTAATATCTCTCTTTCTTGATTTACCGGGTAAGTCTATCAGAGCAAATGAGCTCGATATCATTATATCGACTCATTTGGGTATGCATACACTTTTAGACTTAACCACCAAGTGGCCGTGAGATATCGCTCCCGTTTCGTAGGAGGGACAAATCCTATCTTGGTCACTCACATTCTTTTCCATGCTTTGTGGCATACCCAATAACTATCTTTATAACCAACCAGTTACGGTGGCGTTTGACAGTATCAAAATATATGACATTACACGTAGGAATCCATGGTGACCTCAAGTCAAAGGACCATTACACTATAGTCACTTTGAGATATGCTAATGACAGTCACGTAACAACCCATGTAGCAATCTCATGGCGGGTCAGTCCAATACACATTACTCTTAATGTATACATGTGGTGTGATTTGATATCTCCATATCCATGACCTATGAGATTTGGTCATCAATCAACACTCACACTAGTCTAACCGTATTACCGTTGTCCTAATTAACGATAATACTTTGACTATGGACATTTAGGAATAATGTTCAGTAATTATAGGATCTCACAATCAAGTCACACTTGATGCCTATTGAACCTACTATTCCAAGGACATTATTGTGTAAAATCATATTTAGCGCAATCTACACAATAACAGATATGCCTCGTTTTATAATGAAATAGATATCATATTACAAAACTGATTATAGATTGCCTCTAGGGCATACACCAATTCCCAACAGGTGGAACAAGGGAAGTTTGGACAGTTTCTTCTGGGTCAGTGGTAGTTAAAGTATCCTCAACAGAAGCAACCATACCTGTAGACTGGATAATATCCTCGGGTGCAACATCTATCAGAGTAGAGGATGAGGTTGAGATAATATATAGGACATCAGGTGGAAGAGGAATGTATGTGGTTTCAGAAGAATCAGTAAGAGAAGTACTGAGATCAGAAGAGAAAGTACCAGTAGCTGAGGCAAAGCCCGAGGATGTCCTTTCAGGTCCCACTGAGATAGGCACACCAGTTCTGAATGGGAAAGACTGTTCATCAAAAACAACCTGAGGAGATATGAAGATACGGCCACTGATGGGATTGAGACACCGATAGCCTTGATAATGTAAAGGATAACCAAGAAAAACACAAGGTTGTGAACGAGGTTCTAATTTGTGACGGGCATAAGGGCGTAGATATGGGGAGCAAAGACATCTAAATACTCGGAGGTGACTATAATAAGGAGGGTGACCAAGCAAAATCTCATAAGGAGATTTAAACTGTAAGGACTTTATAGGAAGCCTGTTTATCAGATAGACAGCTGTTTCAAAAGCATAGTCCCAGAATTTGGAAGGTATAGAAGAGTGAGAAATTAGAGAAAGACCCATGTCCACTATGTGACGATGTTTACGTTCAGCTGATCCATTTTGCTGAGGAACATGAGGACACGAAATACGATGAAAGATCCCATTACTTTGCAATTCAGATTGAAAGGCAGTAGAAAGGAATTCTTTGGCACCATCAAACTGAAAGTATTTGATTTTATGGCCATAGAGGTTTTCGATTTGAAGACGAAAGGCACGAAATATTTGTAATACTTCAGATCGAGATTTCATGACATAGAACCAGGAAAATTTACTATAATCGTCAAGAAAATGAATATAGTAGATGTTTCCGGTATGCGAAGGAATTGGTGCTGGTCCCCAAATATCAGTGTGGATGAGTTCAAAAAGGGAAGTGCTCTTATACATAGTGAGAGGAAAAGAACAATTTATTAGTTTGCCTTGTTGACATGCAGAACAAACAAGTCCAACATGATTATTATTTAAAGAAAAAGAAGAACTAAGAGCACGTCGAATAATTGGAAAGGACGTGTGACCGAGACGTTGATGCCATAGAGTACTCGAGACGGATGTAGAGAGATGAGCCTGAGGATAACTGGTGTGCCTGCCTCTCAAAGGGAAACAATAGAGTCCATCCTTAATCGGACCTCGCAAAAGCTCCTGGCGTGTTTGCTGATCCTTAACAATAAAATAATCAGGATGAAGTTCAAAAAAGCAAGTATTATCTTGAGCAAATTTGGAAATAGAGACAAGATTTTTGGAGATATTAGAAGCATATAGAATATGATTTAAGTGTAGAGGACGAGAGGAGATTTTGATAGTGGAAGAACCAGAAGCAAATACGGGAAGGGATTTACCATCACCAACATAGATGTGATTAGAATTCGGTGTTTCATCATGAATGTTCAGGTTGGCTAAGTTGGAAGTGACATGATGTGTAGCACCCGAGTCCATGTACCAATCAAGGTCATGAAGGCCCTGAGAAGATGCTTCAGCAATGTTAGCTTGAACACCAGAGAAATAACTGAACTGACAAAACGGGGCAGTATGACCGGGTCGGTTGCAATTCTGGCACAGGACGGATGTAGCAATTGGGCTTGAGACAGATGTTGGGCCAACCCCTGTGTGAATTGAGCCGAGCTGAGGAGAGCCTAGCGAATTAAAAGGGCTGGGTGGAGAGAAGAAACCGAGTCGGGTAGCCCGCGTGTCTCGATTCGGGTTGACGTTATAACCCGGTCCATTCCAGCTGGTTCTCCCAGATCCAAGACCATTTGGCTGGAGAGAAAAAGAGATAGGTTAGCAGGATCGTCCCGCTCTGATACCATAAAGAGATTAGAGGAATTTGGCTGAAACTTCAACTTGAGGTTTAAGATGAATTGTATTGAATTATATAGAGCTGTACATGACATGTTTGAGGAAAGAAATAAAAGAAATAAATGCAGAATAATTACATAGCAACTATACTAGGAAAGTTAGGATTTTAGATCACTATTTCCTCTATTACATTGATTTCAGATGATACCCCATGAGATATTTGGATTCGATGGTTGAGAAGAAGCGAGGTTGAATCTAACCCAAGCCTGGACAGGTATTGAGAAATAACCTTTTTTCGTAGGAGGAAAGAACAAATTTTGCCAAATGGAGCGAGCTCTCAAGCAATCTTTCAAGATATGCTCAATTGTTTTCGTGCTCGATGAGCAGATTACACGTGTGGGATTTATCGGTAGACTTCTTCAGGCTAGAAACGAGGCAGAGGCAAGTCTATCTTGAGCTACTAGCCAGATAAATTATTGGATTTGAGGCAAAGACCGTGACTCCCAGATCCAAGACCATTTGTCAAGTGAGAGGGTTTGAGGCAGTCTAACTCAGTGAGATAAGCAGAATTTGAGCTGTAAGTTTCATATGCAGAAGGGCCCCATACTATATTATCTTCAGAAACTTGGAAAAGACTCAATGGAAGACCGCGAATGCAATGCATGATATTAATAAGAAGGATGAAAGAGAGCTAATCAAAGCTCCACCCACAAGAAGGGGAGATGACATAGCTCACCCAATGACGATCTTTATTTAGTGGTAGACCACTAATACAGTACCTCAGTGGTGTGTCCCCAATCCATACATCATGCCAAAAGTTGATCTTTCCCACCATCGCAACAATCCATTTTGCTTCCTTTTCTCACACCTCCATCTCAACTTTGAAGGCTCGCCAATTAGTGCATTTCCATAATTGAGCAAATCCATGTATTTGGAACTTGTCTCGGATCATACGAGCCCAAGGAGCATCAATCGAGGTAGCTCTAGATGCAAATCCACCAAGCAAAACTTTATTACGAATTTCCATTCTTGGTACATTTAGTCCACCATGATTCTTTGGTTTAGTCACCTCTGCCTAGTTGACTAGATGCAATTTCTTTTTCTCGAGGGAAGATCCCCAAGGAATTTGTGATTGAGTCTGTCAAGAGAGGAAGTAATTAATGTAGGGAGGGCAGATCACTGCATATAATAGGCCGGGATGGATGGCGTAATAGAGTTGATCAAGGCAAGCCTTCTTGCCATGGATAGGAGCTATGACTTCCAACCAACAAACTTCCCTCTTACAAATTCAACCACAAATGAGAAGTCCCTTTATTTGCGACTAGATAGAGAAATAGGAAAGCCCAAGTTTCTTCCCAAATGTCGAGATTCCGAGATGTTGAGTGCTGAGGTGAGCTTTTGACGAACTTCCCCAGAAGAATTTTTGGATTCGAGATTTATTAAGGTTAATCTTCATGCCCAACTTACTGCAAAAGCAATTATGAACATCTTGGACCGTGCGCAAAGAGGAGTTACTGGTAGTATCCATAAGGAGAATATCATCCGCAAATAGAAGATGGGACATTAGGAAGCATCCTCTTGAAGGTCTCACCATTTCTATTTGCGAGCTTTAACTGCCTCTTCAATAAGATTTGCAAGGTACTCCATACAAAGTATGAAAATATATGGATATATGGGATCGCCTTGTCGGATACATAAGGAAGGTTGAAATGGTTGAAGAGATCCCCCATTGAATAATATCGAGATGGTAGTGGAGGAGACACAAGCAAGAACTCAACTGATCCATTGTTCAGGAAAACCAAAATAGAAGAGTATTTTATGGATAAAGGACCATTCAAGGCGATCATAGGCTTTCCCGAGGTCCAATTTGATAATGAACCCCCTGAGTTTCCCTTTCTTCAAGCGAAAATATTGGATCACTTCTCGAAGAATCACCACATTGTTCGTTGCTCGTCTTGTCGGGATGAAAATACATTGAAAGGGGGAAATGAGCTGTTGCAGGAACGGAAGTAGTCTCTTGACTAGGATTGTGGAAATCACTTTATAGACCAAGTTACACAGGCTAATTGGCCGAAATTGTTAAATAGTTTCAGGAGAATGAGTCTTGAGAACAATAGAGATGAGCATATGGTTCAGACCCTCCGAAAGCCTATAGGTAGAGAAGAAGCATAAGATGACATCACAGACTGAGGAATCAATGATATTCTAGCATTGTTGGTACAAGCATAGGTGCAAGCCATCAGGCTCGGGAGCTTTGAACTACTTTAAGGAAAAGACAGCCAGGTGAATCTCTGGGCCAAAAAACTGGCTCTGTTAACTTTTTAGCCCAATTTGGAGATATTAGCCTTCTCCATATAGGTTCATGATCAATTTCTCGAATAGATATATCGAACTCATGGCTAATTAAGGAACAAAAGTGGGACTGGATGATATCTTTGATGATTCGTTGATCCGAAAACTCTCCAACCATGTTCCCTAGGGCCATAATTTTGTTTCTTCTTCTACGAACGATGGTCGACACATGAAAAAATCGAGTATTTCGATCTCTTTCAGTTATCCAATTTGTACGAGCTTTGATGGCCCAAAATTCTTCCTCTTGAGCTAAAATTGACAGGAACTCATCTCTGAGAGATTTCTCCAGCTTAATTAGGAAAGAGATTCAGCTGGTTTTCTAGACAACTCTGGACTCTTTTTAATTGGGTCAAGCAATGGCGTTTTCCATAGAAGATATTCCCAAAAGTTTCATTCCAACAAGTAACTTGTGATTTGAAGACATGAATAGCTCTTCCATGAATAAATTCCGTATCAAACCAAGATTTGGGAACTACATCTCGAAATTCAAGGTGACACAACCACATAGGTTCGAAGCGGAAGGGGCGAGGAAGGCGAATCTGATTTGCTGGATTCAGGGATAGTAGTAAAGAACAATGGTAGGAATGGATGAGTGAAATGTGGGAAACTATCACCTTCGGGAAAGAAATCCGCCAGAGAGAGCTCGCTACCACACGATCAAGTCGTTCTTGGATAAGGGAGGGGAGTGAACGAAGGTTAGACCAAGTAACCAAGATCCAACAAAGAGTATTCATTAAGAAATTCATTGAAAGAGTTGAGCCACCCAAGTTAAATTGCACGCCCACTCATTTTCTCATGCTCTGAGACAATATCATTAAAATTTCTAAGAATAATCCATGGGAGGGAGAGACCCTTCACTACCTTTCTAAGATTTCTACAAAGAACCTTATGCTCCCTAATACGTGGACTAGCATAAATAGCTGAGAGTAGCCTGGAAAAAGGCACAAATCTCATGCTCCGAAGAACTCGAAAGATTCACTTGGACCCTATCAGGATGCTAGAGAAGCCAAATTCCTCCAAAGAGACCCTTGGTCGCGGTAAAAAAGAAACCATTGAAGGACATAGTCCGGGCAACTTGGTCAGCTTGCTCACCCTACACGCGGGTTTTAGTCAGCAAGATAATGTCAGAATTGTGTGTTTCCACCAGTTCCTTCAAGGCTCTCCGAAAATTATTATTTCCCGCTCCCCTACATTGACATAGAGTCTAATGAGATCGTGTTCCCCGAGATTAAAAGTTTTGTTTATTTATTTTTTACAAATGACTCAAACACTACCCATCTTCATTGGTGGCTTACAACATCAATTAGGTCCCCGATTTACATCAATATGGAACAAAATTGATGTTCCAAAGGACTAATTTGATGTTACGAAATGATGAAATTGATGTTTCAAGGGATCAAATTGATGCTTGTGGACTAAATTGATGTTTCAAAGGACAAAATTGATATTGTAAGGGACCAAATTGACGTTGATAAGGACTACTTTGATGCATATTTCATGCAAACGAACCTAATTGATGCAAATCGAAATCGCTAGTTTACTCGATTTTATTTTACTACGTTCACATGCGAAGTACAGATCTGCCCTCCTTAGGTATTCAAAATACCGAAATCACCCTCTATCCACCCCGTCGGCCTTTCCCTCCTCCTCCGAAGTTCCCGCAGTTGCGAGCTACTTCTTGTGTGCTGACACCGTCGGTCTCTATCGGAAAATGGTGACTCTTCCGGCTCAGGGCTGCCTGAGGAACCTATCGCTTCCCCGCCCATGGCTCCATAGCCTCCGCCGCACGGCCTCCGTCGCCTCTGCGTCTCTTCCCGACCCTCTTACGGAAGACCCGCCGCGGGAGGCCACTGCTTCCAGTTCAAAGCCCGCCTCCTCCTCGTACTTCCCGAAGAAGAACCAGACTTTAGAGCTGGAGTGTCTGAGCCTGGCCTTCAAAGGGAAGGGCGTCTGCAAGGTGGCCGACAGCGGGTTCGTCGTCATGTGCGACCGCGCCCTCCCCGGGGAGCGCTTCATTGGTCGGGTCACACGCAGGAAGGGGAATTATGCCGAGGTATGTGAAAAACAGAAGCTTTTAAACTGATTAATTCTCTGTTTCCAACATCACTGTAGGAAGCTGTACTGTGGAGTGTTTGCTGGGCATTGTTGTATAAGCTTCATTAATTTGATTATTCTCCATTAACAGTCTTATCAGTTCGCGGAATTTTGTTAATGTAACTCGATGGGAAGATGAAAAAGATTGGAACTTGGGTGCTTAGCTTCATAATTTAGCTTATGGATTTACTGTCTGATTGATGTCTTGATATCGTTTGTCTGGTTTCTGATGTTTCAGGTGGCCAAGGTGAAGACGATAGATCCTCACTGGGACATTGTGGAAGCCCCGTGTGAGTATGCATCATACTGTGGAGGTTGCAAAACGCAGAACTTGTTATATGAGGCTCAGCTCAGAGCTAAAGAACAGCAAGTCTACGAATTGATTGTTCATGTCGGTAGATTTTCCAATAAGGACCTGGAGCTTCATAATATCATGAAGCCAATTGTTCCATGTGACGTTCAATATCATTACAGGAATAAGGTTGGTGACGGGCATTAAACCCAATACTCTTAGTTAAAACATTTTCCCTGTTCATGTAGTGGAGTGTAATAATTCTCATGCTCCAAGTAAAAAATAAAAAATAAAAAAAAATCCCTGTTTTCGAAATGCTTATAAGAACTCCATTGAAAAACTGAGTTGTGAAGCAGAAACAACTTCCTCTGTTGAAAATGCTCCATTAATAATAGAAGCATTATCCTGGATCGGATTTGGGTTGTTGGTTAGATGGGGCCCTTGGCATGAGGAGCCACTACAAGTTGAAAATTTGAGTCTAGGGGGGTTTATGAGAGAATCTTCACAAGAAATTGGAAATCAACTAGAAATTCTGCTAAATATTTTCAGGACTGGCAGTTTGTCATATGTATTTGAGATGAACTTTACCGTTGTCTTCCATTACACTAATGATATCCTTCAGTCTTCTCATTTGGGTGCTTGTATTTTCATGGGAATGGTACCTGTTTTGATTGCTAATTGTTGGTTTTGTTGTTAAATTCTTGGTTCTGTAGATGGAGTTTTCTTTTGGTTCTCAAAGATGGGTTCCAAAGGAATTGTTAGGAGAGAAGCTCAATGGCACTGATAACTATGCGTTGGGGCTGCATGCTCCCGGCTTCTTTGATAAAGTTCTAAATGTCAATAATTGCTTATTGCAAAGTGATCCTGCAAATAAGGTAGGTGCTAATGTTTGGGGGGGTAAACTTCTTTGTCCCTTGTACTAATTTGTAGTGTAATGTGCTTGAGCTTTTTATCTGATGTCCCTCTACATACTTGATTGGTTGGCCATCTGTTGTAGATCTATCAGGCTGTTTATAATGAGAAAATGAAGATGTCTAGTCTACTTCTGATTCTCCTTCTACAGTACTGTAGTCATGTTTTCTCTTTCTCCTAGCACTTAAGTCATTCAAGTGGCGATCCCTTTTTTTCTCAAGCAATAAAAACTTATCTGTTCATGTAAATATCTTAGATGGATTTGGTTCTAACGGTTGTGGGGTTAGAAGTAAAATCTGGGTCTGTTTATTCTTGGATTATTTTTCTATAGAAAAATTTTAGAATGCAGTTCACAATACAATATAATAATTCATCATGCTGGTATTTCCACATAATGAACTGGTTGGTCTATGACTACATGGGGTATGATATTTCTCTTTATTCATTTTGTTATGGATTATGACATAGAGCTTTGCAAAGGACGAGTTGTCGTAATTCTGATCTTTTGTTTGCATTTCCTGTTATAGGTTCTTGATACACTCCAAGAATGCTGGAGGGATCCCGAATTAGGTTTGTCTCCTTATGATGTTCACTCCCATGCTGGATTTCTCAAGCATTTAATGCTAAGGTCAGGGAGGTGAGTTTCCACAATCTTCATATTAAGATTTTTTGCTTTGAAAATTTAGTAATCTGGCAACGTGTTTCAGGGATGTTGCAACTGGCCGGCCTGAACTCATGGTCAATTTTGTTACCTCATCATACAAGCCGGAGCTGCTGAAGCCATTAGTGGACAAAGTCTCATCCTTTCCTGAAGTGGTTCGTGTGGCGAACTCTTCTATGTTAGTTTTGCGAGCACTCTACTTTATTACTTTATCCGTGCTTGTTAAGTTCGATCCAAAATCTAGATACTTGAGTTGTTAGAATCGATGTAGAAACAATCCATAATCTTCTAAAACACATTTAATACAGATTATGTTATATTGTATGCCCAGAATCAGAGTGTTGATGGCATATAGACAAAATGGAAATGGGTTCTTTAGTTTGGTTTGATGTTTTATTTTGTCTTGTTTGTCTTTCTCCCCGTCTTTTTCCCTTTCATTGTTTTGCTTTTTGCATATAGAATAGGAAATGTCTCATTTCCTCCTTTCTTTTTTGTTCTTCCATTTGTAGGAATATCACTAGTTTGTATTTGATTATGCAAATATCTTAAAATAACTTTTCACATTGATTTTATGCTTAGGCAAGCATCGTTAATAATGTAAATACATCAATTGGTAATACATCAGTGGGGGAGGAGGAATACACTTTGTATGGGAAGCCGACTATCACAGAGATGCTAAGAGGGCTTTCCTTTCAGATTTCGGCCAACTCTTTTTTCCAGACAAATACCCGTCAGGTATAACAACACATAAAAATTTCACCTGTTTCCTGGAAAATAATTGCTAATTTCAATGTACTTTTAGGCTGAGGTTCTGTACAAGCTAATAGAAGAATGCGTGGGCCTAAAAGGAGATGGCTCTGAAATCATTCTTGATCTGTTCTGTGGGACTGGTACCATCGGATTAACCCTTGCTAGAAGGTAATATTTTTTGGATCTTAATTTGTAAAACAAAAGCTAGCAAAAGCAAGAGTCCCCGGTCTGACAATTGTTTTTTTTCCCATTTCAGGGTAAAACATGTGTACGGATACGAAGTGGTTCCTCAAGCTATCTCCGATGCCAGCGTTAATGCTGGGTTGAATGGCATCTGTAACACAACATTCATCCAAGGAGACCTCAATAAAATCGACGAGAACTTTGGGCGGGATTTCCCAAAGCCAGATGTTGTAATCTCAGGTCATTTCTTGTTACTCTTGTAGCAAAATCTTATTTTATCTTACTTTTCCTGAGGCCTCTATGAGGAGCTTGTCCTCAAATCCACAATCACCACTTTCGTCCATGAGTCCTGATTTTTTTGGATCACTTCCTGAAGCCCATGTAGATATTCATGCTGTTTTTAAGATGAGATGGGGGAAATGGAACCCCATATATCAATTACATCGAGTTCACGGCTAAAAATTTCTTAGATTGCAATTTTTTTTTATCAGTTTATATGTTGCATCTCTTTTTAAGTTATTGATATACCACTTATTTGAAAGAAAAATGTTAAGTGCTCCTTGAGTTTGCGCTTTACGAACCAATAGCATTAAATTTCAATATGTGAAGAACTGCTCCATTACTAAGGCATCTTTCTTTTGGCAGATCCAAATCGTCCGGGGATGCATATGAAGTTGATCAAATTTCTAATGAAGCTCAAAGCTTCACGAATTGTCTATGTATCATGCAACCCGGCGACCTGTGCACGCGACCTTGATTATCTTTGCCACGGAGTGGTATGTATTTTTTCAGAAATTGTTTGTTATAGTTTTTAATTCTGCTATTGAAGTTGTTTCATTGACCCCTTGCTCACAATATCGGACACTGGAACTTGAGGAAACCATTTGCCGTTATGAGTTTTCAGAAGAAACAAACCAATGCCATTGCATTACTTAAACCTCTTATTTTCTCTTCACGGTTTATAAATTCTGAAGCAAACAGAGCCATTAAGCTCCTGTTCTGATTGTACCGTTTCTGTCATGACCTTAGGCGCCGAGGAAAAAGCCTGTGTTAATATCTCATGTTAGATGTTGTCTCATACTAAATTGTGAAGTTATAGAACTATCATATGATAATATGGAACCTACATTTGCAGGCTGATTTGAAGATAAAAGGATGTTACGAACTGAAGAGCGTGCAGCCAGTGGACATGTTCCCTCACACTCCACATATCGAGTGCGTATGTCTTCTGGAGCTCCGATAATCCTACATCAAACCAACTTCAAGCTGCATCCTTGCAAAAATGGGGTGGAACATCTTGGTCCTGAGCCGAAAAAAACCTGCTTGTAAGATTGGCCGGTTCTGCCATTAATTTTCAGATAAAAATTCTTGTCTGTCAGTCCATTGCTCAAATCTGCAACGGATGAATATGAAAGGCTTCAGGTGGTGGCCAAAAGAAAGGCTTCAGTTGGCTAATAGGACAATGTTGTTAGACTGAGATCGGGTAAGGGTTTCCGTGAAGCGGGAAAAGTTCAGTTCAAAAATATTAAAGATTAGAATAGAATAGCTAAAGTTTAGAGGGAACCACTTACTTCCTGGCCTAATATTATGAGACGATGTGATTGTGAATGTATTATATTTCGACTTATGTTTTTCTGCTGTATGATATTCATTTTCTTTTCTGCTGAAATCTTGATTTGAAGCTCGATCGATCCGATCAAGGGCCGAGGATATTTAAGGGCAGTCTTCTTTTGGTCCAATCTCTAAATTGTTTAGAATCAATATATAAGTTTTCTGAAACTACTTTTGATGAATTGTTTTCAGAAAACTTCATTTGAAAAGTGAAGTGACAATCTGTAAATGAGCACCAAGGAGCCGCCCTTAATATGTTCGAAGTCCTGGCAGCTTGCAATTACACATGCACGTATGATAAAATCTTTGAAAACTTGGACTCTGCCCCGATACAATTTTAATTTGAGCTGTCTTTCCATCAGAATCTGAGTTTTAAATGATTTCCCAAATATTCAGTGATCATACAAAGCCGATTAAGATCATAAAAGCGTAATTCTCTCTCTCTCTCTGTCTCTCTCTTCTATTGAGATTTCACAGATGAATATCAGAAGAAAATAATCAAAATTAGCGAGGACAACCTAATTAATTGGAAGATTTTCTGATGTCCATCGAATGCCTGGAAGGAATGTACAATCCCCATTCTAAGAAGCCCGTGTTATATCTTATAGGCATGGTTAGGTGATGCATGCTAGCCAGATATACTCTCTTATTAAATTCTGAAGATAAAATCATAACGGAAGTTCTAAAACTATACAAAAAGTTAAATTTAAGTGGGTCGATCCGGCTTGATTAGATTAGTCATGGTCCAATTGAGTTTCCGAATACCAACTGAAAAATGTATGGCTTTGCATTCTAAACGTTTATTAAGTGAGACAGAATGCGGTCCATGTATCGGCCAACATTGTTTTTATTGCATTTTCTCCTTTATCTGATCGGATTGGCTAATTAGGCAGCTGTATTGACTGTCTTCGTCTTAGTCTGCTTTCGGACACTATATATAATATATGAAAATAACAAATTTTAGAGTAATAATTAGCCTCGCTCAACCCTTGATCGGTCAGTAGGCTTTGCATATAAATCTTAATGATGAAGATTACAAGAAGATATCTAGAAGTTACAAAAGTATTCTTAATTAATCATAACGAAACGAAAAATACCCGTACAATATTCCTAAATACTCAGGTCATTTCTCGCGACTTTTGTTATTTTTTGGATCCACACAAACACCACTTTCGTCCATGGTTTCATGATTCGAATCACTTCCTGATATTCAAATTTCTGATGAAGCTCAAAGCTCCACGAATTGTGCATGTATCTTACAACCCAGCGACCTCTATTATCTTTGCAATGGAGTGGTATGTATTTCTTGTTCTGCATGTACCATTGAACGAACCTTAGGCGCAGGGGTATAATTCCGTGTTATATCTCACTGTCATGGTTTGATGGATCAGGCTAAGACATTTATCTCTTGTTAAATCGTGAAGTAATATACCTTTTTAGCACATGATAACGTGGAACCTAAATATGCAGGCTGATTGGATTGGAAGATGCAAGAATGTTACCAACTGAAGAGCGGGCAGCCTGTGGACATGTTCCCTCACACCCCGCACATTGAAAGCGTATGTCTTATGGAATCGTCCCTTATGTGCATTAGTCACATAGGTTATCAATTGAATTGAAATTATTTTTCCTTGCAGCAATTTTATCAATTGCAAAAAGATAGGGATTTCATATCGGAATATGGAGTAACTTGCCGATAATAAGGCTATAATTCAAATGCAGCCCGATTCAACTGCAACATTGATGATATTTATAACAAAATAAGCTTTGTGCGACTACCAATGCGGGTTGGTCAAAGCAGTTGGGCGCTTATTCGCTCAAATCAAGATCTCGAGTAAAAAAATTCACGTTGGATCAAAAGAGAATGTAACGAAATGGCACACGTCCTTGCGTATTGACCGAGAAGCCGCATGTTCAATACTCAGTAGGCCTACTCGTGCCCCTTTGCTAGTCATATAAAATTTATTTTTCATTATATTAGGCCTTACGTCTCCTTTGTAATAAAAAAATTCACTTTAGGATAGTTTTACCTTTTAACAGGGCCGGCCAAATAGAAAGGTGAGCCAGACCTTCGCCTTAGGCTCCGATTTAATCCACATAATTTAGGCCCCAATTTTAGAATTTTTCCCATAATTGAGGAAATTTTATTAAACATATATCATATAGAGTATAGATTAAGCCCCCTAATAATAATTTATCTGACGTAATTTCTAATAAACTTACTTGCCAAAATAATTTCTAATTAGTTTCATTTTTCTCCTCGTTGACCTTCCCAATTTATCACTTGTTTTTCTTAATCCCTAATTATTCTACCCATCAACCATCCACGGAATCAATTTACTTTTGTTCAATTTTTTTCATCCTTTATTAATTACTTGTTTTTCATCCCAATTTATTACACAAATCTCGAAAGGAATGTCCAGCACACGAAGACCGAGATGGGAAGTGGCCATTTCCCTCTTGATGATCACCGTTCATTAGTATGTTGGTTACTTTAGAAAGAATGGGGCGATGCAAACCGTACCTAGGAAAGTCCTCCTGTCAAATGCGACGAATCATCTGAGCTACAACGTGGAGTTGGGACCCCCCGGCCTGAATTTAGGAACTCATTTCTACTTCGGAGGTCCTGGACTCTCACCGCTATGCCCATAATAGCTAGTGAATGAAGGTAGAAATTAATATATTGAATTATTGAACTAGGGTGAGACTGAGCAGAACTATTTGTACAAGTCCTCCTATTGGAATAATAGTATTTCTCTTGTGATTCTTTGTTAAAGATTTCAGCTAATGGTACGGAAATGATCGAGCAACAGCAATATATATCTTAGCCAAAGAATGGAGAAGTAGTTGCAAGAGCCGCCTATGGTTCGATATCTATATCTATATTTATATCTATAATATATATATATAAGTACGACAAGTTTATCTAATTTTCAATTCTAGAAATACCTTTATATTATCGTGACTTTTCCTCACACCTTTTCGGTTCGTGACTTTTGGTCGCACATTTTCACTATATATAAAAACCAGTACTTTCTATTCATTACTTATTTTCAATGCTTTATTGTCTCGCATCTCTCTCAACCAAGTTAGCCCTTCATCACATGTATATTTTTTTTTTATTATTTCATAATGATTTACATAAAATTTCATTGCACCATATGTCTATTTTCAACGTCTGTTATCCTAACAGGTTCATACATTCTTTGTCTCATCTCTATGAATTATGTGGTTATTTTCAAAATTTCTTATTTTTGCAATTTTTGTTCCAAAAAATACTCATATCCTTCGTAAATTTCTACTTTTTTTTAACCTTTTACTCCCATACTTTTGGTATGCTTTGTTAGTATAACTTTTTCTCACACATTTTTAATTCTCTATTCATCGCTCATTTTCAATATTCATTGCCTTATATCTTCTATCATATATTGCATCAACCGAGTTAAACTTTGTATATCTCTTCTAAAGTACGACCATTCACAAAGTGTTTCTCTAACTTTTTAATTATTTAAAAATCATAATAATTTACATCAACAAAAATATATTATTATTTAGATATGGTTAATGACAATTTAAACTGGTGAATATATTTAAAAAAACTATATTAAAGAAGTATAAGAAGACATCTTTCTAATTCGCATACATAGCAGTATTTTTATTTTGGACGTGATATACACAAAATTAGAGAACTCAGAAATTTCACAAAATCTCATTTGACAATCCAGACATTCTAAAGGTACTAGTCTAAATAAGTAACAAAAAGAAAAACAAAAAACTGAAAAACTCATCTTCATGTCTAATGAAGACGTACATTTTGAAAAACTCACTTTCAATTTTAATATGTATCAAGAAAAAAATTGAAAACACATATTGCATACATAGGACAAAGAATTTTAATGAAAAATAATTTTTTTCATAAGAATATAGATATACTCACAGAAAAACAAAAGAAAATTAGTTGAGATTAGTTTACCACGGTTTTCATGCTTTAGAGATTGAGAATTTCAAGTGATAATAAATAAAAAAGCAAAACATTCAATTCACCATGTGGTAGACATGCCTTTAACATAAGATACATGTTTTGGCCATGAATTAACATAGATAGAGAAATAAGCTAATTTATAGCAAGGTTAATTGACTATTGTCTTAGCTGATCAGAGCAAAAGATTAAAATGGTTAAGTTTAGATTATCATTCCTAATATCATGGAGTCGAGTTTGTTAATGAAGATAAGATTCCATTGACTATGGCATATTGTTAGGATCATATACACATATATACCATATCCATACATATTTCCTTTTTGGGGTTAAATATGTCCATATCCATACTTAGATACATACAAACATATATATATATATATGCACACATATTGGTCTATATATATGTTTAATTTCCGAGTGGCAAAAGGCGAGAGACTCAGGTTCCGGTTATATGTTCGATTCCTGAGTCATAGAGAAGTTGTTTCTAACATATCGGTACCATATACGTACATGGCGGCTCGTAATAGAAGAAGAGAAGTCGTTGTTGGGCTATTTTGGCTGATTGCCGTGACAGTTGATTCTGTTCAAGCAAGAAGAAACCGAATTTTGTCCGACGGATCGAATGATGCCGAGTTTGCTAAGCCCCCAAGAGGAACGCTGAAAACTATTCAGGTTCTGTTTCACTTCATTTGTATATTTACCAATTCACCAGATCACTAGCAATCAATTAGATCGATCCACAGATGGATCAAGTTCTGCTATTTAGTCATTTTGGCGATTTGTCCTTATTTTTCATGAGACGACATAACTAGAATTAATGGCACGGGCATATGGTTAAAAACACATAAAGTTTTCTTTTTGTTCCGTAGGGTGGCGGTGGCGATGTTGTCGATTGTGTCGATATTTACCAACAGCTGGCTTTCGACCATCCTTTACTCAAGAACCACACCATTCAGATGAAACCAAGTTTTTTCCAAGAACAAGAAGGCGAAAGCCATCAACCATCGCAAGGGCAACCAGGATTGGAGGAATGGGGCGTGGATTGCCCCGAAGGGACGATCCCTATCATCAGAAAGACATCGAAGAACCACCCCGACGTCAAGGATTATGCCCCGTCATTTCCCTTTGATATTGAAAGCAACAGAAGCATCAAATCCTTTAAACACGAAGTACGTGCTTGCCATTTTCCTCTTGCTTGTTGATTGAAACATATAAACAAACTTGTAGCAGTAAAAAGAGTAGAACCAAACTACTTTGGTCGATCATCTGTGATTCATATGAATATGTATTGTATGAAATCATCAGTACGCATATGTAATTGCGGCTGGTGATCTAGGAAGCTTCCATGGCGCTCAAGCAAGGCTCAATGTGTGGAATCCTCAAATAGAGGATTATGAGTTCAGCGCGGCCAAGATTTGGATCATCGGGGGCCCCACTGCATCTGCGGATGTCGTAGAGGCTGGCTGGATAGTAAGTCCAATTAATTTCAATAATAATTGATTAATCGATTATTATTGCTTAATTTGCTCTTTTCATTTTTTTTTTCAAATTCTAATAAAGATCATTCTGGTGAGTAATCAACTACCAACGTTTATTGGCCTACTTAGTCCGAGTATAACTCGATAAGGCTCATGTCATCCTTGTTTCAGGTTGGCGATAATTTTGAACCCAAGCGTGCCCCGAGACTTTTCACATATTGGACCGTGAGTTTCCTAGTCCATTTAACATAGGGGTTGCTTTGTGGATCACTCTCGAGATGAATAATCCGTCTGTTTGAATAATTATTGTCAGAGTGATGGATACCAATCTACTGGATGCTATGACCTTCAATGTCCAGGATTCGTGCAGACGAACAAAATATTTCCTCTTGGTAACAGTCCAAACTATTTCATTAATATTTCTGATATTTGTTCATGTCTCCAATTTATTGATCTTTATATCTGTACAGGTTCCATCATACCATCTTCCACGTTCAACGGGAAGCAGACAGAACTGTATATAGAAATCAAACAGGTGAATGATTGTTCTTCTTTGCCTTATCTATTTGCTTTTTTTGTTGAGTTCATTTTGGGTAAACATTTCACCAAAAAAGAAAAGACAGTGAATAAAATCAGTCCTTAATTACACATATTTCATGCATCAGGACATCTCTACGGGAAACTGGTGGCTCCGAGTAAAGAATGTGGATTTGGGTTACTGGCCTGGATTGATCTTCTCCAGTCTGCGTCTTGGTGCTCGTTCAATAATTTGGGGCGGTGAGATTACGAATGGAATAAAAAATGGCCAGCACACGACGACCCAGATGGGAAGTGGCCATTTCCCTCGTGACGGGTACTATACAAAATCGGCGTACATCAGGAATATCGGTTACATCAAACATGATGATCCGATGCAACCCACGCCCAAGGAAGACCTCCAAACATATGTGACAAATCGTCAGTGTTACGACCTCGTTTTGGGACCATCGAACCTGAATTTCGGAACTCATTTCTACTTCGGAGGTCCCGGACGTTCAGCACAATGCCCAAAATAGTTTTCTAGCATTTCACATGTACCTCTTCCACTAAAACAAGGTTGATTACACAAGAAAAGACTTTCATAAGTCCAACTCACCGGAATAAAGAGATCGAAGAGGAGTCATGGTTACAGGATCAGGACGGCATATATGGTTTGGCTATAAATCAAAATTAGAAAAACTAGCTATGTCATTCGCGCATTGCGCGGAGGTGTTATTCATGGCATGAATTTTTATAATTTATTATACATAATCTAAAAAATATTGATTAGTCTATAATGATAGAATTAACTCTATGATAATCGTCAAAGTAATGATGAACAAAGAATGTCAAATTCATCGTATTAGATTTGACTTATAAATACTTTATCTACATAAAAACTATATTATTCACTTAAAAAACATTAATTTATATATTTTATAAATAAGAATAGTAAAATCACATGAATAAAATTATTTTAATTATAGTAATTAATTAATACCGAGTTATTTAAAAGAATTCTTAACTTTCAATATCTAAATTGTAGAAAATATTTGCATTTAGATCCTTTATACAACTTTAAATGTTTCAACTTTAAGTAAATAAGTTACTTTTATTGAGCTACTCTTATTAAGTTAGTCCTAATAAGTTACTCATAGAACTTAAATGTTTCAACTTAAGTAAATTTAATAAAAAGAAAAACTAAATTTATTCCATTCACTTAATGAATTTTTAAATAGATAAATTATTTTAGCATTCTCTAAGTATATCATTAAAATAGAACATGTAATAGTTTTTTTATTATTCCAAACCTCGTTACGATTTCAATTATGTAAGTAATTACTTCGTGAAAAAATTTATAAAAATATTTCCCTCCTTTTTAAACTGGAAAACCCTAATTCAGTTTTAAGAATATAATTATGTATTTGTAGAATTGAAAATTGGAAAATAAAATAATTTTAATTAATCGAATTCCAAAAGATATATTTATTACTAAACTGTATGGACTCCTAGATTAATTCACTCTTATTTTTTTAAGTGTATCTAATATTGGTATAGAAATTTTTAAAAGTTCATATATATATATATATATTCTAGTAAACATAATTTTACTTGTTAAATCGAGAACTAGAAAATAAAAATAATTTTAGTAATTTGAATTGATATAAATATATTATCCCTATAAATCAATTTATTTTACTTGTGCATTAATTATTAATGCATTAATTAAAGAGGGTAGAGAAGATTACTGAAATTTGGGTAAATAGAGAGTTGGAGGTTTGACACATAGCACCACTTTGTGAATCATAGGATGACACGCGGCACAACTTTGTGAAGCATGCTTTTTCATTTTGCTATTATGTATTAGATAAAGATGTGACATGCGATCATCATAAGTAGAAAGTTCAAGACTGTGTATAGTATGTAATTTGTTGTGAGTATGCCTTTTCAACGATAACATAAGTTCAAACCTTGAGATCGTTGACATTGACATGCTAAGTCCCACTTGAATTCTTATTGACAATAACCCTCGACATGTCAATTTTCATGTTTCAAGAACGGCACACTAGTTGAAAAATCAATATAAAAACCTAATTAACATAGATACAGAAATAAGGAAAAATAGCGTAATGTATCCCAACCTTTACATGTTATATTAATTTTATCCCAACGTTGATTTTTTTTTTTCTGAGGTATCCTAACGTTAATGGTTTGATGTCAAATCTATTCCGCTGTAAATATTTCGTCCATTTTTTACGAAAATGCTAACGTGAAGAGTGTGTGGGTTTAGGGGCGGAGCCAATTAATTGGCAAGGGGCAATTGCCCTCATGAACTTTGGATTTTTTAAATTTTACCTCAAAACTTTGTAAAATTAATGTTTTGCCCCCTGAAAAAAATTATTCATGTACTATTTATATCAAGTAACATTTTTTCTCCCTCGATGAAAATCCTAGCTCCGCCCTTATGTGGGTCCCAATACAAGGAAAGAATAACACTATGTATCCCAATCTTTTAATATTTTCTCAATTTTATCCAAACCTTTTGTTGTTTCTCAATTTTATTCCAATCTTTTCATAATTTTTCAAATTTGTCCCAAGCTGTTGGGATAATATTGAGAAAACAGCAAAAAAAATGAGATAAAACTGAAAAACTATCAAAATGTTGGGATAAAATTGAGAAAGCATAAAAAAGGTTTGGATAAAATTTAGAAACAACAAAAAGGTTGAGATGTATAGTGTAATGTTTTCCTTATATTCGGACCCACACACTCTCCATGTCAGTATTTCCGTAAAAAATCGACGAAAATTTCACAGCGAGATAGATTTGAAACCAAACCATTAACATTAGTATACCTAAAAAAAATCGACGTTGGAATAAAACTAAAACAACATATAAACATTGGGATATATTGTGTAATTTTTACTACAAATAATTATACTTTATAGAGATTTTAAAAAGACAAAAAAAAAGTTACGACAGACCATGTGTCTCATGGATAATATCTTTTGTGTATATATACTATTATACTGCTAGACGTTGTGCTTTGCCACGGATGTACAGCACCATCTTTCCACTTCAAATTTGAGCTTTGTATTCTCTATTTCTTATGTTAGTAATTTACTAAAGAAATTTTTTATTATTATATTCAAGAACATTAAAAAAATTTTATGTAGGATATGACAGAGAAATAATAAATATTATGATAAATTACTTAAAAAATCATGAACTTTCGGTCTCTCATATCTATCATGCACTATTATACATTTTTTTTTATTTGAAAGATAATGGGGGATCGAGTACAAAAAGAAAAGATAGGACCTATTGAAAAAGAGCTCCTAGTTTAGTGGCACAAGACGCTAACTTGGAACTAAGAGATCGGGGTTCAATCTTCACCGGTGGCATGCACTTATGTGCCCCTTTATTTTACTAAATTGCCTAATAAAATGAAATACAAATACATTCTTACTTTCTTTCTTATTTTATATACTAAAAATTAAAAGAAATATATAATAAAATAAAATAAATGATTAAAGAAATGTAAAATTTAAATTTTTTTTCAAGAGTACAAAAAGTTCATATTTTTTCGATTACAAGGAAGGTTCATGGGCCTAATACAATGAAAAAGAAATCATATATATATAATAAATGGGCACGGGTAGTTCCACTTGAATATTAAGCGATGACGTACACCATTATGCTACACCTCGTATTATTGAAAGTATGCAAGTTTCTATATTCTAGAAAACATGTCATTTTTCCATCCTTCCATGTGATCTCCATTGTTATTACAGGAGTAAGGTTAGTGACAGGACATTATACCCAATACTCTGAGTGCAAACATTTTCCTTGTTTATACGGCGGAGTGCAATAATTTTCATGCTCTGCATTTTCATTTGGTTCTCAGAGATGGGTTCCAAAGGGATTGTTAGGGGAGAAGCTAAATGACACACGGATAACTTTGCAATGGGGCTGCATGTTCTTGGCTTCTTTGATAAAATTCATACGTACACAGAAGAAGAAACTAATCAAAATTAGCGAGAACAGCCCAGATTAGAAGATTTTCTTATGACTGTCGAATGCCCGGAAGGCACAATCCCCACTCTCAGGAGGACACCAGGAACTCGTATTGGTTATACTTTCCTTGTTTCTGATCATGAGAAGGATCAATAGTTCCTATACTTCCATGCTACTCCTCCTGGACATGAGGTACCCGAAACAAGCAAACACTGACTTTATACTTTCAGGCGTAAAACATATATGTTGGGAAAACTAATAACTTTAGTAATTGCATCAAAAATTTAACAGCATGCACAAGTATGTATCTCTGATTGGTGATGACAGAAGCTTTTTTGCAGCCCAAGGAACGCACAAGGTGCAAGCTTCTTTCATTGGAGCCCGACCAACTCAGCCTCTCTCAAGTATGGACTGTTTCCGGCCCTGGAAAGGCCAAAACCATGGAGGCTGGATGGACAGTGCGTACATTAGGAAGATTGAATCAATTATTCATCGGTCCCCTTTTTTTTTTGGGTAGGTCATCATCGGTCCCATTTTAATTAGCTGTTTTTACATCCGCAATTTCAAGAGCTTCTACTCTCAGTTGATTGATGAATATTTGGCGAACTACATTCTTTATCCCGTTATATAGATTAAGCTGCTGCACAAAACTTCAAATTGAAATAGGTGCCTCGTAATTGCTACGAGATGATAGATATACCTTCGTACCATTGAGAACGACCAGGATGATCCAACTTGAATTCTTATCAACGACAGTTAGTCTCTTAATTTAAAAAATCTTCGTCACGCCACGTGATTAGATAAGAATATATAGGATTGAATTAACATAGATACAAAAAGAAGCTATTTTATTGCAGGTTAATTGACTATTGTAGTATCTCATCATAACAAAAGATCAAAATGGTCAAGTTGAGATTATCACTCCGAATATTATGCAGTCGAGTTTGTTAATGGAGTTATGGTTATATTGATTCTTCCATATACCACCCCCCACCACCACAATAGCATCAATCAAATCAAATATATTGATTCCAACATATTTAGAAGCATGCACACATATACCATATCCATACATATATATATATAGACATGTTGGTCTATATATATATATATATATATATATATATGGGTGAATTATCCAAAAAAGCAGGGCCATTACATTTTTTTCTAAATATAACACGACATTTAGGAAATAACACAGAAATGCACAACATTTGTATTTTTTTACTAAATATAGCACGACCTTTTGATAGTAGTATAAAAATCCATGACCTTTCCATTTTTTTTCTAAATATAGCACGACATTTAAAAAAAAGCACATAAAGGTTATATTTAGCAAAAAAATATATTTGGATAATGTATATGAGAATATTTTATCGATAAAAGATTTTAAAAATTTCCTTAAAAGATAAGTGATGACGTGGCAAAACGAGAAAGCTCCGTTACTTATTTTTCATAATGTGACATCGTGAGAATTTAGCTCAAGTTTTGTTTTGTAGATATAGATAATATAATTATTTTTAATTTCTAATCATCTAATAATAAAATACGAATACAGATGAAATTTTTACTTATTTTATTAAAGATCAAATAAAATATCTACTATAATAAAATAAATTATTAAAATAATATAAAATTAAAAGTTTTGTGAGAGTAGGAAATATTCTTGTAATTGTATCAATTATTTATGACTTATCAGCATGCACAAGTATCTCTGATCGGTAATGACGGAAGCTACCTTGTAGCCCAAGGAACGCACAACGTGCGGCTTCCTTCAACGGAGCTTGACGAATTCAGGTTCTCTCAAATATCAATCATTATCGAGCCCGGATCGACTGAACAACATTAAGGATGGATGGATAGTAAGTACATCAGGAAGATCGAATCAACTACCTATCAGTCCCATTTTAATTAGCTGCTTTAACATCAGTAATTTCAAGTGCTCTATATAAGTAAATATTCTTTGAAATCCATATAATTTATTTTAAATATAAATTTATTAAGAATATAAGTAATTTACTCTAATTAATTTTTCAATATATGCGTAACTTACTCAAAAAGATGTATAATTTACATAAAATTAAGGCTTTGCTAGTTTTTCAAATCATGATTTTACTTCACTCAACTCTACTATATTCTTCTCTCACAGTACTTTTTTTTTCTCTAATTCAATAATAAATTCTCTTACGTACTTTTTCTTAACTATTATTATAATTAATATTTTAATACTAAATCCTCTCAACTCTTCGTTAATTTTTTGTCTTTTTCTTTAATTTTATAATAAATTCTCTCACATATTTTTTCTTAACCATTTTTATAACCAATTTTTCAAAAATAAATTTTCCCACCTATATTTTCTTCCTTTTCTTAAAGTGGAGTAGGATAAAGTAAAGTGACAACTCTATTCTGAAACCAAACGCAAACTAAATTACTTTACTATAATTTTGAGTAATTTATTTACAGGTATTGCGTAATCATTTTTAAATTGATTGCACCTTAAACTTTTCCTCCAACAAAGTTATAACAATTTTGTCTGTAGGTTAATTGACGATTGTAGTATCTGAGAATAAAAAATCAATTAAATGGTAAAGTTGAGATTGTCATTCCTAATTTGTGCAGTCGAGTTACCTTGTTCATAGAGATATGATTCTATTGATTCTTTCCATATATACTAACACAAACCCCCACAAACACCAGCAATCGAATTATAGTGATAACTGCTTGTTTAGAAGCATTCGTATATAGATGCATTATATAAATGCACACAAATATTGATGTTTATGTTCGTACCTGAGTCACTCACTTACGAACATGACGACTCATAAAATTAGAAGAGAAGTTATAGTTGCGATATACTTGTTGATTGCCGTGGCAGTCGATTCTGTTCAAGCAAGAAGAAACCTAATTGTGCCTGGCAAATCTAATGACGCCAAGTTGGATAAGCCGCCGAGAGGAATCGTAAAAACTATCCAGGTTCTGTCTTAATTATTTCACCAAATCACTAGCAATTGACTAGATGTATTATATACATGTAGCGTGTTCTCTTACACATTAATTTTCGCTTTTCACCCATATTTTTCACTATGTTGCCCACGAGAAACATCACGAGTCACAGATCAAGCTGTCGTGTTGAAGAGAATCAATGAAATATATATGCATATAATTGATTACATTATAATTTCTTCTTTGTTCCATAGAGTGGCAGTGGCGATGTTGTCGATTGTGTCGATATCTACAAACAGCCGGCTTTCGACCATCCTTTACTCAAGAACCATATTATTCAGATGAAATCGAATTCATTCATAGAAGAAGAAGAAGAAGGCAAAAGCCATCTAGCATCGGAGGAGCAGCCCGGATTGGAAGAATGGGGCGTGGATTGCCCTGAAGGAACGATCCCTATCATCAGAAGGCCATCCAAAAACAGCGCTGATGTGAAGGATTACGTCTTGCCGTTTCCCTTCGACAACGAATCCCTTGCTGTCAGTCCTAATGCTGGACACGAAGTACGGGCATGCTATTCCTTGCTTTAATCGACATATATACACAAGCTTGTGAAAGCAAAATAATCGAACTAAGCTAACCTACATATATCATCTTTCATTGATCATATGAATTGAATATGCATTGTATGAAATTCTCAGTATGCACAAGTATCTCTGACCGGTGCCGAAGGAACCTTCCAAGGAGCCCAAGGAATCTTCAATTTGTGGACCCCTCTCACAGAGAATAATGAAATCAGCGTGTCCCAGATTTGGATCCTTGCGGGCCCCACGGAATTCATAAACACCGTAGAGGCTGGGTGGATAGTATGTACCCCCAATTAATCTTAATATTAATCAATTAGTTCTTTATTAGTTGTTTTATCCTAATTTTCGTAAATATTAGAGTACGTGTTGCATTGACGTTTACTAGCTTTACTTGGTCCTTGGAAAAAATTGATAACCTCGATGTCATCTTCTGTTTCAGGTCGGATTTACTAATGAAGCCAAACCCGTTACGAGATTTTTCACATATTGGACCGTGAGTTTCCTATAATCTATTTATTGTATATAGGCTTGCTCTGTGGATCGGTTTCGAGATTAGTAATACCTGGGCTGATTGAATAATTCTTCTCAGAGTGATGGCTACCAATCCACAGGATGCTACAACCTTATATGCCCCGGATTCGTGCAGACGAACAGTAAATTTGGTCTTGGTAATGGTCATATCCTTAATGTTTCACATGCTTTCAATTTATCTACGCAAAGCATGACAACGACGGAATTACACGTCAAGCGATCTCTCATTAGTGACACACGCAGGGGTGTTTGTGAAATTTAACCTGAGACGTAAATTGATCTACGTATCTTGCAGGTTCTATCATACGACCAGTGTCCAAATTTAACGGGAAACAGATGGAAGTGAAAATAGAAATCAAACAGGTGAACTATTCGTCTTGTTTCCATTGTAACTTATGCTTTTGATTTGTCATTATACATTATTTTTTCCTATATTCTTGGTTCACTTTGGGTAGATAGTAAAAGAAATCCAGTCCTAGGTGAATCTAGGGATGGCAATTGGGCGGGTTGGAATGGGTAGTTCAATTACTATCCCCGCGCCCTGCTCACTGGTACCCATACCAGCCCGCCTCATGCTTAAGCACAGGTAGAGATTAGGATACCATGCTTGAACCGTCGTGGGTGCATGGGTATCTGCCCCTCCCTAACCTGTACTGCCGCAGCATAATTTTTTTTTAAAAAAAAAGTTTAAAATGAGGAAACACGACGTTCACGCGTCACGTGAACGAAGAAACACGACATAGTCTTGATTTCTTGAGTCTTGATAGAATTAGAATTTAGAAACAAAGAAAAAAAATAAAAGAATTTTATTAATATATATTTTTTAAAATATTGGCGGAGGTCTAGACGGGACGAGATGGATCAGGGCAAGTCATAGGCGACTACCATCCCCGTATTGCCCTGTGAGCGGGTAGTAAAATTATAACCATCCTTACCCCGTCCTGTCTTCGGCACAGGTCGGTACGGGTCTAAACGGGGCGGTTCCGTGGGCACCTGCGGTTCAGGTGTCAAATTGCCATCCCTAGGTGAATTAGAAGCGCTGATCACGTAAAATTTACATATTCAATGTACTTACCAGGACAAGTCTACGGGCCACTGGTGGCTCCGACTGAAGAATGTGGACCTGGGATACTGGCCAGGCTCCATCTTCACCAGCCTGCGGGGTGGTGCTAGTGCAATAAATTGGGGCGGAGAGATTACGAACAGTGAAAACAATGGCCAGCACACGACGACCCAGATGGGAAGCGGTCACTTCCCTCGTGACGGGTTCTATACAAAATCGTCATACATCAGGAATCTTGGTCACATCCAAAATAATAATCCGATGCAATCCACGCCGAGGGAAGCCCTCCAAACGTATGTGACGAACCGTCAGTGCTACGACCTTGTGGTAGGACCTCCCAACCTTAATTTTGGAACTCATATCTACTTCGGAGGTCCTGGATTTTCAGCGCAATGCTCAAAATAGTGTTCTAGCATTTCAATGTACTAGACATCCACCGAATATGAAGGTCTGGTTTTTTTTAGATCATGGTTCCATTAGTTACATAATAAAGGCCTCTCATGACTTATTAGGTCCGGTGCTCATAATAAGTAGCAAGTTCTAGACCGTACAGTAATTTAGAGTTAGTATCTCCAAGTACACAAATTCTAGACCTACTCACGGTTGACATTGAAAAGCTGAGTCCGGACACTTGAATTCTTATATTGACGAGGGCGGAGCTACTTAAATTTTCAGAGTTTGAGTGGTATATGTAAGTTGAAAAATCAATACAGAAAATGTGTTTAAAAATCCAAATTAACGTACATACAGAAATTAAGGGACGGTTAATTAACAATTACCTCCTCATTTGTGCGGTAGGAATTAGAATTGTGTCCGTGGATGTAATGATTCTTCCATGCGTGATAACTGTACTTCCATACACATACTCACCACACCCACCCAACAAGTAGCAGCAACCAATTAAATTGACTTAGTGTATTCTTCATAAGAATGCACGAATACATATATGTGTATGTGCGTGTGTATATATATATATATATGCACATGCACATGTGTATGATTAAATCCCGACTCGCGGTTGGTCATTTTCATCTATTTTTTTTCCCATTTCATTTCAGTCGCACATGATATAGCTATACATCGTGTCATACGTATATAAATGGCGACTCATAGAAGAAGAGAAGTTGAAATTAGGTTATTCTTGGTGATAGCCGCGGTAGTCGGTTCTGTTTCAAGCAAGGAGAAACCTAATTTTGGCCGACGAATTGAGTAATGCCGAGTTTGCTAAGCCCCCTACAGCTAGAGGAACCATAAAAACTATTCAGGTTTGTCTCGTTTCATTTATTTTTACTAAATACAAGGTCTGCGCCATGCACATGTATAAGATTTTCCTTTTTAAATTTCTAATAAGGTAACCACATCAAATCGTGTTTACATATAACAATTTCAAATAAACGATTAAAATAAATCATAGTAATCAAGTATCATGTGAAAACAAAATGATCTTTTATGGTGCAAATTTTATTTTATTTTTTTGATAGGTGGTGCAAATTTTATTACATTTAACGTTGAGAAATATTGAGTTAGAAACAACGATTAATAATGCAAGAATTTTTCAAATAAATGTATTTAATGCAAAAATCACAAGAATGCATGACAAGGATTCTTTGTTTATGCAATCACTATTGCGTAAATTCTATTCTTTTCTCCGTTATTCATGTTTAAAACAAAATCACATTGTGATAAACCAATATTTTTTCTCTAATTGATTAGTAGTACGCTTTAATAGTCAGATAAATAATTAATAGTTTGTCAAAGAATATTCAGTTGATAATTACATCTCATTAGAAAAGATTTATGTGAAGCATGGAAAATCTTTATAAAAAAAAGATATTACCGTAAACACATCTAATCATAAAATACTTATTTGAAAAATTGGAAAACTCGTAGAGGTTACCATTTAAAAGATTGAAAAACTGATAATACATGTTATGCAAATAAAAATTAAACAACTAAAAAAATAATTATGTAGATACTTATATTTTATTCTAAAATGTCTATTGAGAATTAAAAAATTAAAAAAATTCCTTACTGAAAAATAAAGAAAAAAATCGTGATTTATGATATTTATAAAAAAAATTCAAGATTCAGTAAATAACATTATAAAAATCAATAAAGTTTTGAGAAAATTCCAGGAGTAACCAGCAATATTATTAGATTGATCCATACATGTATCACATTGTCTTTCTCATTTTCCCTACTCATCCTTTTTCTTTCTTTTTGTTCCGTATAGAGGTAGGGGTGATGTTGTCGACAGTGCGATATTTACAAACAGCCGGCATTCGACCAACCTTTACTCAAGAACCACACCATACAGATGAAACTAAGTTCTTTCCTAGAAGAAGAAGGCGGAAGCCATCAATCGTTCGACGAGCAGCCTGAATTGGAAGACTGGGGTGTCGATTGCCCTGAGGGAACAATTCCTATTATCAGAAAGACATCGCAAGATGGCGCTGATGCTAAGGCTTACGTTCCTTTATTTCCCCTCATTGAGAAGACCTTCAACAAAAAGTCCACTTCTTTCGTTCCTCAGCTGTACATGAAGTACTTCCATGCAATTCCTTGCTTTGATCAATATATATAAACACAGTCCACAGGAGGAAAAAATTGAACTAAACTACATAGATATCACTTCACGATATTCTATCATACAATGAGTATTGTTTGGAGGTGTACGTATTGTGCAGCTAATCTATTCATTAATATGTATTTGCATATATGAAATTATCAGTATGCACAAGTATCTTTGATTGGTAGTGAGGGGACCTTCCATGGAGCCCTAGGAAGGCAGAATGTGTGGACTCCTCAGACTGAGATTGGAGAAATCAGCGTCTCTCAGATTTGGATTATTGCGGGCCCTACAGAGGATGAACACCGTGGAGGCTGGGTGGATAGCAAGTCCAATGTAATTGATCATAATGATAATTAATTAGTGATTGATTAATCAATTAATTAATCAAACAATTTTCTATATTCAATTAGTGGTATATGTACTCATAAAAAGAGTATCAACTTTCCATCGGTTTACGCGGTCCAGGATAACTGATAAAACTCGATCTCATGATCCTCTATTTCAGGTTGGATACAATTCTGAAGCAAGCCAAATATCTTACGAGGTTGTTTTTACGTATTGGACTGTGAATTTCTCAATCCATTGTATAGAGCGTGTTTCATGGTTCACTTTCGAGATTCTTGGATACTCAATTTTTTTTCTTCTTTTTGAATAATTTATTGTCAGGTGATGGCCATCAATCAGCAGGATGTTATAACCTCTGATGCCCAGATTCGTACAGACGAATCGAAAATTTTCTCCTGGTCAAGGCCACAAACTTGTTATTTTCTTTTAAACTTTCTGCATATTTCAAATATATCTATCTAAAAAAAGGTATACATCAGTGCAAAATAATATACAGGGAAAACTATACATTTGATCTCTAAGTTTGGATTTTTTCTATTTTAGTTCTTTTTCTAATTTTTTTATCGTTTAGATCTTATACATTTAAATACTTTTCTATTTTAGTCCTTTTTCCTTTTTCTTGATTCGTTTTTATCCAATACCTTTGATTAGTTTTCTATTTTCGTTATTTTGACATATTTTTTATTAGAAAAAATTTTAACTTTGGCCATTAACCTTTTAAAGTTACTCTCTTATCTTAATTCTTTTTTTTGGTTCAATTTTTTCTTAATATTAAATGTTTTATTTTTTCTACTTCTACCATTCAAATTTCCATAAAAATGCTCGCACGACATTTTGAAAATTTATAAAAATTTTATTATTAAAATTCCAAAAATAAAATAAAATCTATAGAAATATATTTTGAGGGGGAGGATGGTAAATTGAGAGGGAGAGAGACGGCGGTAGCCGATATGGGACGAAGTCGAGCACCAGCACCCTAAGAGATATCACCTTAAGCCTATACCTCCATCAATGATTACACTTTGCAACATCATTTCTTGTATCAAGATTTACCATGTTCTTGCTTAGTGTGTCACTATCAACCTCATATGTGTGATTCGTGGCTATCGAACCACAATCGCCTTTACTTTTTATGTATTTTTTTCATTTCATTACTCGCAAGTTTGAGTACCGATTCTCCCAACATAACCCGCCACTCCCCTGTCAAGATTGCCTATGACCTAAACACGAGCCCCTACTCATTCTCTCGAGTAGGTTCGCGATCTTTCTTTTATTATTTTGATAAAATAATAATTTTTTCAAATTTTAAAATGCTGTGTGGGCATTTTATGAGAATTCGAGGGGTAAAACCGTAGCAGTATAAGAAACAATACGATTAATATTAAGAAAAATTGAACAAAATAAAAGAATTAGGATAAAAAAATAATTTTAAAAAGTTAAGGACTAAAGTTAAAATTTTCTCTAATAAAATCTATGATAAAAGAAAGAAAATAAAAAAGTAATCAAAGGTATTTGATGAAAATGAATCAAGAGAAAGAAAAAAGACTAAAACATGAGTGTATTTGAAGGTATATAATCTAAAGGATAAAAAAATTAGAAAAATGAGGAAAATAGAAAAGTATCCAAACCTAAAGGTCTAAATGTATAGTTTTCCCTAATCTATTGGTATATATAGATATTTTGTAATTTTTCTGAGAATTAAAATGTAGAGTCGATATATACATATATATATATATATATCTTACAGGTATTATCATACATCCAGGTATTATCATACTACGCAACTGAAATTGTTCGAATAATTGGCGCGTGATATTGTTGAAGGTATGGGGGTGTGATCTCTTGAAGTTAATGAATTGGGTGGCAACGCATGGAGGAATCCGTCCCCCTCCGTCATGTCTGGCGGAGTTCACGAGTTCCAGCATCATTTCAATATATGTTGAAAAAAATTTGCAATCTTAATTTCATTTGAAAATTATAGTAGAAGTCGTATAAGTTTGCCCAAATTATCAATTTAATCCTCATAGTTTCAATTTGGCTGTAATAATTCTAAAATGTTTAGTCCGTTATACAATTTAAGTTCAAACCATGACTGAGCATTAACGGAGTGATGACCTTGACATAACGGCGTAAATATTTTTCTCGGGTCACGTGGAATATGCAAAAAAAAGGGAAAAATTATACGAAAGTCTTACAGGTTTGATCATCCTATCAAGGGCAAATTACAAAAAAAAATCCAAATTTTGTAAAATGTCTCAGTTTTGTCCTAAATTTTGTTTTGTAACAAAAAAAACCATAAGTTTTCTAAAATGTCTCAAAAATGACCTCCGTTATAACTTCCGTCAATTTTTGCCTACGTGTGACCTACGTGGACTGTTAAAGGGACCCACCATCAGCAGCAAAAATTGACGAAAGTTATAACGGAGATCATTTTTGAGACATTTTAGAAAACTTATGGTTTTTTTGTTACAAAACAAAATTTAGGACAAAATTGAGATATTTTACAAAATTTGGATTTTTTTTTGTAATTTACCCTACTATCAATAGAGTTCTATAAGTTTCTGTTGAGCTAAAGTTGTCCTAAAGCTTTTTTTTTCCGCTGAATAAAAGGTTAGATCGGGTTATTAGCCCGCTGTGGCTGCCCCAACTAAGGGAACCTAATCTCCACGAAATGTTCCTTTCGCCATAACTCGCTGAGACTTTAGTCAAACTTGATCACCGCAGCCCCATCAACACACTAGTATATTAAGTTCAAGGCCCATTGAATCAAATATTATGGGCCGGCTACCACCATCTCATAATATACCCACATAGTGGTGAGCTCTACGTTCTCAGTGAGATTTGAATTCGTGATGTTTAAATGAAACGCTTGATACTTAATCACTAGACCACCATGCTGGTGGTCATTTAGTTCATTATACACTTGTATTCCAAACTATCACAGAGTCCTACGTAAGCATAAAACGTACAACTATGAATAAATAAATATTATTAGTGACCTAGTTGTCAACCGGTCGGAAAATTGAAAAATATTTTTTCATTTTCCCACCGAATTAGAAAACAATATCTTTTCATTTCACCCTAAAAGGAAAATCAATTCGTCAGTCCATTTAGTTAATCTTGAAGCTGAGTACGTAACAATACATATTGTATCAGGACCTGTCCACGGTGAACTGGCGGCTCTGACTGCATAATGTGGACTTGGGTTACTGGTCCGCTCGCTGTTCACCAGTTTGCAAGGCGGTGCTCATGCCGTAAGTTGGGGCGGTGAAATAACGAATGGCGAAAATGGTGAGTAGAACACGACAATGCAAATGGGGAGCGGCCATTTCCCTCGTGACGGTTATTACTATATACAAAATCATCGTACATCATTAATCTCGGTCACATCCAAAATAATGAACCGATGCTACCCACACCCAAGGAAACCCTTGTACCATATGTAACGAAACGTCAGTTTTACGACCTTGGGATCGACAAACTTGAATTTGGAAACTCATTTACCCAGACTCTCACCTGCAGGATGCCCAAAATGATGAATGGATGAACAAATTGAATTGCTTAACGAACACCGGTGTAACTGAGCAGAACTATTTATCCAAGTTTCCATGAGTCCTAGCATTCCAATATACGCGCACAATTTTTTTTATTATCTTATATGAAGTTGGAAAGTTACAACTTCAATATTGTTTGTCTCATAAAAACAAAATTAATATACATACATACATACATAGATAAACTAAGGAGGGTCATATCTTGGAGGAAAATATCAAATGGTAAATTTCAATGAAGAAGGATATAACCTTAATTCCATTAAAAGAAGAAGAAGAAGAAGAAGAGGAAACCTGACCTTGTCCTATGGATCAAATGATGTCGAGTTTGCTAAGACCCCGAGAGGAACTGTAAATACCATTCAGGTTATGTCCCATTTCGATACATGTATTCCATTTTCTTTTTAATTTTTAGAGTTCATCCTTATTTTTAATGAGGCATAACTAAATATTTTTCCCAGGAAATTATCCTGAGTCGTAGATTCCCGGGTTAGATGGCGTTTGGGGCTGGGTAATGTGATTAATTAATAGTAATCCACATTGCCTCGAGATAAATTCCCACCAATTAAATTATCAATCATCCACATTACTCCGTTTTATATCTCAATAAATTCACTGAAGAAATGAGAAACATTCCATTTCCCTCGATGAAACGCCTTTGTCTACCCATAGCAGAGAAAAAAGACTTCGTTACGTTCCTCCACCCGCTGGTTATTGTGCAATTGCTACCCCTCCGATTCTGATAATTAATTTTTTGCTTTTTCTCACGTATAATTTTTTGTAAAATTTTAGGTTTCTTCAATTTTCTGTATTTGGTTTAAGCGTCAAATTTTGATAATGCTGAAGATAAAATTTCATTGCGTCATGGTTGAAACTTTTCTTTTAAATTTTTTATGCACAATCTTAACAATGTTGGATTTTCCAATACTTATATTTGTTTCTATTCTTTCATGTAATTTTTTCACTATTTTATTCGTGAAATAAAATTATCATTAGTCTTATATATGTATTTCTAATAATATACTGTTATTGATTTTAAATTAGTATTTTCAAAAATTTATAGCACATATTTTATATAATAAAATTAGCAAATAAAAGATCACGTTTACTCCCGTGCAACGCACGAGATCCATGACTAGTATTAGTACATGTGACGAAAGGAGTATACAATTTACGTTGCACTGGCTTATATTACTTAATTAGCCCTATCGGATAACTCAGATGTCATCCTTTTGTTTGAGGTCGGATATGATTCTCAGCCCCCAACGAGATTTTTCACACACCAGACGGTGAGTTCCTCAAATCCAATCTATATGGCTTGCTCCATTCGGTTTTGAGATTGTTTGGTGATCATATTTTTTTTTTTCGTTTTGAATGATTTACTATCAGAGTGATGGATACAAACAAAAAACAAGCTGCTACAACCTTAGATGCCCGGGATTCGTGCAGACAAACAAATACAATGGTCCTGGTAATAATGGTTTCAAATAAAAATATATTTTTAATAATTTACATATCAATCTAAATCGTGGAAAAATGACAATGAGTTAAATATAGAGGTGATTATTGAAATTTACGCAAACATAAGTTGATCTATACATCTATATATAGGTTTTGTTCTACCATCAATATCAACATATAACGGGAAGCAGTTTGGAATAATTATACAAGTTAGACAGGTAAACGGATGTTCCTCCCCCTATCAGATATTCTTTTGATTTGTTGTTATCCTTTATTTCTTTATCTTGGGTCCTATCGTGAATATAAGTTATAATTAAGAACGAATTTATAGATAATGTTTGGGTATCTAATCTATGGAACTAAATGATTTGACAAGACAAAATTTTGTTCATGACAAATTAATTTGACAAGTAAAATATGTGAATGGATTCACCGAAAATTGACTCTTGGCAGTAAGGAATCGGAGTTTGTTTGTCTCTTGAGGCCTCTGCTCGGACCTCGAAACCTAGTATGGACGTAATAATAACAATACATATTTAATTTACCCTTACTACAGCAGCTAAATCTCGGGTTTTCCTCAAATAAGAAGAACCTTTCGCCAATCCTTACGTCGAGAAAAGAGTCCCTAGGCCCCATCTGAGAACGAAAGCCTTAACGCATAATGTATAAGGAAATTTCTACGGGGGACTGGTGGCTTTGACTGAATAATATGGACATGGGTTATTGGCCTGGCTCGATCTTCAATAGTCTACGCGGTGGTGCTCATGCCGTTCATTGGGTTAGTGAAATTACGAACCGCAAAAAGAATAGCCAGCACACGACGACTCAGATAGGGAGTGGCCATTTCCCCCGGGACAGGTACTATGCAAAATCATCGTACATCAAGAATCTTGCTTACATTCAGAACAATGGCCCAATGCAATCCACGCCTATGGAAGCCCTCTCGACGCACGTGACAAATCGTCAATGCTACGAACTAGTGTTAGGACCCAGGGGCCTGAATTTTGGAACTCATTTCTACTTTGGAGGTCCTGGATTCTCACCACAATACCCATAGCTAGTGAAGGCATAAATTATAAATAAATTGAACCATTGAACAAATATGAAACTAAGAAGAACTATTTATACAAGTCCTCTTATTTTCATACTAGTATTACCTTCTGATTCTGTGTTGAGGATGTCACTGCTTAATGGTATTGGAAATAATCAGTTAGATACATACAATCAAGCAAAAATATTAAAGCCAAAGCAAGGAAAAGAAGTTGCAAGAACCGATTGAATTATTTGATGTTGTCAAAAATTCAGCATCACAATACGTCTTTGTATATCAGTTGAACATAATATTCCAGAGGTGCATTGATTGAGAAAAGCATATTGATCAATGATAAATTCTTAATCCACAATATCTAGCATAGTTATGGGAACTGTTGCACAATGCAAGCGAAAATATTCCAGCGAAGAAACTATAGGCTATAGATTATAAACTCTAACTTCCGAGGAAATGTGATGAGTGAACGTTAATTAGCAGAACATAACCTGAGTAAGTTCTAGTTTAGCAATCGATCGAATGTCGGACTTGCTGAAAGCAACATATGCTTGCTTTTCCAGTATCATTATTTGCGCAAAATTAAAATCGTATGAACGGGAATAAATTCAGAAAAGTCCACTTGGAAAAAATTGGGGGAAACGAAAATGGTTATTGCAAGCTCAACACATTAATATAGCCATCAGTGATATCCATTATCAATGCAACTCCAAAGAAAAGGGTTCAGTGCAGTGCATCGCCTTCCTAATTTGTGTTGATTATGGATATCATAAAGAAATCAAGGAGAAAAAAATTGGGGGAAATGAAAATGGGTATTGCAAGCTCAACACATTAATATAGCCATCACTATGATCTCCATTATCAATGCAACTCCAAATAAAGAGGTTCAGTGTAGTGTATCGCCTTCCTAATTTGTGTTGATTATGGATATCGTAAAGAAATCAAGGAAGATCATATTTACCAACATGGATTAGAATATGTGTAAATACATATATATCTTGGGCATATAATGTATATGTATATATATGAATACAAGTTGATGTATGCGTTTAGTTCCAGACTTGCGGTTGATCCATTTTTCCCTTTCTTTTCTCATTTCTCCCACACTTGACATATGGCGACTCATAGAAGAAGAAGAGAAGTTGTAGTTTGGATATTCTTGTTGATAACTGCGGCCGTAGTTGATTCAGTTCAAGCAAAAAGAAATCTAACTTTGTCCGATAAATCAAACGATGTCGAGCTTGCTGCGGCTCCCAGAGGAACCATAAAAACCGTTCAAGTTGTATCTTACTCCGGAACACGTATTGCATTCTTTTTAAATTTTCGGCATTCATCCTTATTTTAAATGAGCCATAACTAAAAATTTTGCCGATCACATAATCTTCAGTCACAGATTTCAGTTACTATGAAGAGAATCATTGAATATGCATATAGTTATTATTATTATTATTATTATTTTTTGTGGCTATATAGAGTGGAGGTGGCCATGTTGTCGATTGTGTCGATATTTACAAACAACCGGCTTTCGACCATCCTATGCTGAAGAACCAAACCGTACAGGTAAGTTTCCTTCTTCCCGCACGTTTTTTCAACTGTCATCGATCATAACGTGATTTTTTCTCTCACTAGGATTTAAATTTAACTAATTTCTGCAGTTATTATACATCATAATTAAAAGCAAATTCAATCAAATTTTACAGGTGAAACCGAGTTTCACAGAAGAAGGTGAAAGTCATTTGCAATGGCTGCCGGCCGCATTGGAAGAATGGGGCGTGGATTGCCCCGAAGGAACAGTCCCTATTATCAGAAAGATATCGGAAAATGGTGTTCAGAAGAAGGATTATGTTCCATCGTTCCTTGTTAACGAGAAAAGCGGCCTCCACAACAAATCCTTTCCTGTTTTCGCTTCCGATAATGGACATGAGGCATGTACCTTCCTTGCTTCGATTGACTTACATAAAGACGTTCGAGCAATGGAAAAAGGAAATTAAACCAATAAACTACATCATCAATTCTAGATATATGTATTATATATATATATATATTATTAAAAGATCCATGTGCATTATTGCTTTGTCATTAATATATATGTTCATCTAATCAGTATGCAGTAGTGAAGACAAAATATAACGGGAGAACCTTCCATGGAGGCCAAGCTATCCTCAATGTGTGGAATCCTCACACAGAGACTAGAGAAATAAGCATCTCCCAGATTTGGATTTATGCGGGCACATCTGAAAACGTCAACACCGTAGAGGCTGGGTGGATTGTAAGTCAAATTACATCGTAACCATGATTAATTAGTAACCGATTGACTCTGTGTTTGTTTCGCTTTAATATTTTAGTTAGTACCCGGTAAGCAAATAAATATATGTGATGAAAATGATATTAAATTAACGATGCTTGCTTACTTATTATTTAACCTCCTCGGATAATTCAGAAAAACTCAACATCATCCTTTTGTTTCAGGTCGGGTTAGATTCTCGGCCGACTACGACATTTTTTACATACTGGACTGTGAGTTTCTCAATCCATTTTAAAGGGCTTGCGCTTCAATGGTCGCTTTCGACATTCTTCTGTACTCTTCTTTTTTTTTCCCCCTTATGAATGATTTACTGCAGAGTGATGGATACAAATCAACAGGCTGCTACAACCTTAGATGCTCAGGATTCGTGCAAACGAACAGACATTTTGCTCCTGGTAATGGTCGCAAACAAATACAAATTTTTAAATATTTTGTATGTTTCAAATTTATATCTATCTAAACCGTGAACGAAAATGACAACGAAATAAATATAAGGTGATTAGTGAAATATACTCTAACATAAATTGGTCTACATATTTTTATAGGTTTTCTAATATCATCAACATCCACCTTCAACGGGGAGTAGTTTGAAATAGATGTACAAATTAAACAGGTGAACATAAGTTCTTTCCTCTAACAATATGCTTTTAATATTTTTCGGCGTGCACACTGGTATCCGAAAGCCCATCAGGCTCCGATGATCTAATTCAAGTTGGGTTTGCCCACTAAGAATTAAAACTCTTATAGTATGGATTTTTTCCATTACAAGATTCAAACCTGAAGACTTTGTTTAAAGATAATAAGCGCAGAACCACTTGAATTAATTTATGTTGGTACATATACTTTTATTTGTTATTATATATTTTTTTTGGATAAATAATTTGTTATTATATTAATCTTGCTATCTTCCTTTCGTCATTCATCTTGGGTCTACGCTGTGGATGTAATTATAATAAACTGCCATAAGGGCAAATTTTACGATTATATTTGCTCGCAAAACCACATCATCAATTTAATTATGTAAATATAACATTGAGAAAATATATAAATTTCTCGACAGGACTTCACTGTTATAAATTTGTATACCTAGCATAAACGTAATAACATTACTTTTTTTTAATGCATTAGGATATGTCAACGCAGCACTGGTGGCTTCGTCTGAGTAATACGGACATCGGTTACTGGCCTAGCTCGATTTTCAACAGTCTACGTGGTGGTGGTCGTGGCATAGACTGGGGTGGTGAAATTTATAATAGTGAAAGGAATGGGCAACACACGACGACTCAAATGGGAAGTGGTCATTTCCCTCGTGACGGGTACTTTACAAAATCATCGTACATTAGGAGTCTTGCTTACATCCAAAATAATGGTTCGATGCAACGCACACCCAAGGAAGACCTCGTGGCGTCTATCACCAATCCTTGATGTTACGACCTAGTGTTAGGACCCTCGAACTTGAATTTCGGAACCCATTTTTATTTCGGAGGTCCTGGATTCTCGGCTCAATGCATAAAATAGTGAAGGCATAAATAGATGGAATTAATGAATAAAAGTGAAAACAGATACAAAAGTGAAACCGATTAAACTATTCATACAAGCTTTATATGCTTCATGTTCAAGGCCATTCAATATATGGATCTTTTTTTCTTTTTCTTTTTTTGAAAAATAGCTTTGCAGGATTGCAGTTTTCGGATTAAGATCAAATTAATGGTTAGACAACGGTAACTTATAGACCAAGCTCAAAGAAACAATATCTGAATCAGTTATTAAAGGACTCTTAACATAAATTCGGCTAATAATTAGATGCTTCTATTGACTGTTTAACAGGATGAAGAATATGGTGTCCTCATCAACTGTATAATTAAACATATACGATCAACCAGCCCTCAAGCATCCTCTTCTCAAGAATCAAACTGTCCAGGTTTTCTTTTCCGCTTTTCTCTATTCCATATCAAAGATCAATCATAATAGCAGGGGAGAGATATGCAGCAGTCACTTAATTGCACGACAATACCATACCTCATGTGGCACATATAATACATGTATATGCCACGTTTCCATTCTGTGGGCCTTCTTTAGACGGCATCCTTCCTGTCAACATAATTACCATACCTTAAGTCGATAGCTCGATGATCGGAGTAAAGAGAACATCCAAATGCTATATTAAATATTTTGATAACAAAAACACTTTCTTTAATACATTCACTGAGGTAAAAGAATTCCAAAACAAACAACTGTGACGATCGGCTCCTTCCTAAGATGAAGTCGACACGTAATTAACGGTGGGTCGACGAATAGAGTGATGTGAACAGGCCCGAGAAGTTTGTGTCCTAGACAATTACTCTAATGTAACTAAGTCCTTGGGGGTTCCCCAGATAAGGGCCCAAAAAGAGAGTAAACAAGCCCAGAGATAAAAGAGCCCAATCCGGAGGAAGCCCAATATAAAAACAAGGGAAGATATCATTCTTACTCAAACTTTCTCACCTCAATTACTGTCACTTCCCAAACCTTCGGTAGTAAAATATCACTAACCCAAATTAACATGAATGAAATTGTTACTCCCCCAGCTAATCAGAAGTCAAAAAGTACCTTGGTAAAAGACCCAATATGCCCCTCATTTGTTTTCTACTTTGTTTAAAATTAATATATACATATATATTAATACATTTATTTATCAATATCTATACATATAGTAAAGTTAACTTGAATCGCAATAAATGCACTTCAATTAATGCATTTTAAAATATATAAAAAGATGGATACTATTTTTAAATTATAAAAATAATATAATTTGAAAATATTGAAAACCAAAAAACACAATATGTGTTTTTAATCAAAGTAAGCAAAAATGAATCATTAAAATTAATAAAACTTATAAAATATTACCGAAAAGCATATAATATTAAGAAATTAAATCTATGAATAAAATTGTATGGAAATTTTTCAATTTTATTAAAATAATATTTGCATTTTATATACAAAATTGATAATCATGTTAGAATTCTAAAATTAATAATATACATAACATATTATATTTTACATTATAAAAGCTTAATCGCAACAAGAAATACATATATATAATTCATATGAGACTGCGCAATGCACATGACATAAAATCTATTATAATTGTAATTAAAAATTACTCTTACTTTTACACAAAAATTTCCTCTACTTTATTGAAAATTATAGTTATATTTACATTTAATGAAATATACTATTATTATAAATAAGAAAATTAATCTTTCTAAATGTGATTAATTAAATTAATATGATAACCGATATATGGTGAAAATCAACCCGGTGCGATGCACGGGATAGAAACCCAGTGTGTGTGTATATATATATATATATAAATATATACCTTGATAAAGACCCAATGGTCCTTCTCTACTTTTTTATTTTCCCAATATTAATTTAAAGAAAACAGAACACAAAGGAGGGGCATTTTGGGTCTTTTATGAAGATATATATCAATATATATATATATATATATATATATATATATATAATATAGGGGGCAAATGAGCCCCAACTCCATAGTTTAGGGAGTAAGAAAGTTAATTTTCCCTTTTTATTATATTAAGTTTTAAAAAATCGGGAAATTAAAATCTATATCAATATTCATTTATTGTATGTTGATAAAGGGATAGATAACAAAGTAGGTGTAACATTTTGTTATTTAAAATGCCCATTGAAATATAAACTAGAAAATAATGAATCATTAAATTATTAGAAATTAAGGTACGATTTAGTGTATTTTAACTACCTAATAACCCTCCACTTTCCCCACTATACTTTGTCTACGCCGCTCTCATTCTCTTCCTCTTCTCCTCTCCCTCCCAAAATCAAAATACGTTCAACTTTCAATTAAGAAATTAAGGAAGGTCATAGCTCGGTGGAAAAAGATTAAATGGTAAGTTTCAATTTGTTCCTTCCTAATTTGGGCTGTCGAGATAAGTTCATATAGACACGTACCCACACCAACCCACTAAAATTGACCGAAGCACAAAGTTAAGATACAAAAATACATACATTAAGAAATTAAGGAAGGTCATAGCTCGGTGGAAAAAGATTAAATGGTAAGTTTCAATTTGTTCCTTCCTAATTTAGGCTGTCGAGTTAAGTTCATATTGACACATACCCACACCAACCTACTAAAATTGATTCTAACATATATAGAATGTATGCAAATACATATATATCTTGGCAATATAATGTATATGTATATATACGAATACAAATTGATGTATGTGTTCAGTTCCAGACTCGTGATTGATCCTTTTTTTCCTTTCTCTTCTCATTTCTACTATACGTATGGCGACTCGAAGAAGAAGAGAAGGTGTAGTTGGGATATTCTTGTTGATAACTGCAGTCCTAGTCGATTCCGCCGAAGCAAGGAGAAAACTAGCATCGTCCAATAAATCAAATGATGTCGAGTTTGCTCAGGCCCCCAGAGGAACTGTAAAATCTGTTCAGGTTATATCTTATTTCAGTACATGTATTGCGTTTCCTTTTCAATTTTCAGCATCCATCCTTATTCAAAATGAGGCATAACTAAATATTTTGCCCATGACATTAATCTCAAATCACAGATTTCAGTTAGCATGAGGAGAATCATTAAATATGCATATAGTTATGTGTGTACATATATATATATATATATATATATATATTTTTTTTTTTTGTGGCTATTCAGAGTGGTGGCGGCGATGTTGTCGATTGTGTCGATATTTACAAACAACCGGCTTTTGACCATCCTCTACTGAAGAACCATACCATACAAGTAGGTTCCTTCTTTCCGCACGTTTTTCCTCGACTGTCATCATAGTGTAAATTTTTCTCTCACTCGGATTAAAGGTTAACTAATTTCTGCAGTTACTATAGCAATTAAAAACAAATTCAATCAAATTTTACAGATGAAACCGAGTTTCACAGAAGAAGGTGAAAGTCATTTGCAAGGGCTGCCGGCCGAATTGGAAGAATGGGGCGTGGATTGCCCCGAAGGAACAGTCCCTATTATCAGAATGACATCGGAAAATGCTGTTCAGAAGAAGGATTAATATACACCAGAATTTTGAACATAAATTCCTTACATGATTAGTAATCATATGTTTGAGATTCATATTATTATGGATCCTGCTTTTAATCAATATTTATTATTAAAAAAATTAGCATAGATTCCATCAACCTACATGTTTTTGGAATGTGAAATTTTTAAAAAAATGGATCAAAATTATCATCCTTTAGTATTATCTAAATGATTTTTTTCGACCTGCAGTGTTGCCGCGAGTAATCTTCCTAGTAGGGGTGGCAATTTGTGTCGTGTTGTGTTTAGACGTGTCATGTCTAAACGGGTTCGTGTCATTGAAGTCATAACCCGTACACGACACGTTTATTAAACGGGTCAGGTTTTGGAAACCCGTACACGACACGTTTATATCCGTGTCAACCCGTTTAGACACGTTTAAACCTGTTTATCGAAACGTGTCATAATAGGTACACGTGTCCATACATGACACGATTATAACCGGTTATCCGAACACATTAACACGACCCATTTATTCGACACGTTAACATGATCCATTTATTCGACACGTTAATACAATTACGACCCGTTTATTCCTAATAGAAATTTATAAAAGGTTAACCATGCTCATTTCCATTATGAGTGATGCAAATATGAGGAAGCAAGTAAAGTTACTTTAAGGATATTCGTAGAAATGGACCATAATCTAGGAAGTAGAAAGATCGTGAGATATAAGTCTATAAAAATAGATTACAAAACTTGTAATAGCATCATCTCATTGCTCTTCCAAAGTAGGCATTCATAAATTGCTCATGTCTTCCTCAACCAAAAACCCTCCTCAATCAAGTATTCATATTCAGTTAAAGATACATGAAAGTAGGCGTACTCTATCTTGATGGAAGAGTGGGGAAGGGGAAGGGGAAAGATAAGTGCAGGAGGAATATTAGAATGTTACAGGAAATACCACTTGTCCATGTGACCGCTATATGTATGGACAATAACACACAGCCATTTGATCACGTTGGCTATCATTGAGTTGGTGTCTGGAGTATTCTACCTCTGCAAAGTGTTCCATTACCCCGCATAAGGATAAGTGTCACGTCCGGGAGTTTCGCACATTATTTGCAGTGAAAAAATCAATAAGAAGCAGTAGAGCTCTGTATCTTATTAAATAAGAGGAGGAATGGACTAAGATCATTCAAATAAATCAAACAAAAAAGAAAAAGAATAATTGTCTCGAATTTTCCCCCAGTATGTGAAAATTTAGCTAGTTGAAAATGAGCGCCTTTCCTATGACGGGATAGACTGTAGATTATTCACTTAATTAGAATCAAATTCAGGCTAAGGGATAGATCTTCACTTGGATCGACCCTGACCCTATCCGTAAGATTAACGGCAAAAATGCAAAGCGGATAACCAAATATATTCAAGCGGTGGACACAGAAGGCCCAATCGCTTACCGGGTCATATTTGCAGAAGACCCCATCAGGACACATTATTCACGTTTCATTTAACAGTCTATGCCATTAGACGACTGGACCGCCACCTGACGAGGAAGGAAATCTACACGAGAAACTGACTGGGGGACAGAAGACATGTGAAGAAATATAAATGAAATCTCACAGAGAAGAGAATGTTTCCCCCAAATTGATACGATCAATCAGAGCAGTTCCAAAAACACTCAAAATATGGTCCCAACTGCACAAAATAGGAATCTGCGAGATGATTGTGAATGGAGAGGGAAGGAAAGAGCTTGTACCGTACCTGTAACCCTACGATCCGCTGATGATTATCACTCGGACAGAGAACCGAGGACCAAGCTGACGTCGCTCCGTCTGAGGTCGGAGAGAGGGCTCGAGTTGTGGGTCGCGGTCGCGGGGCAGAGGTCGCAGGGTCGAGTAGGGATCGAGGCCGATTGGACCGGCGGAAGGATTCAAGACTGTGAACGATGGAACGGTGGACGCTAGACTCAGGGCCTCAGGGTGGAGGGCGGAACTAAAGGAGGAAGGGTTACTGAATATTGATTACAGGAAGG